>NC_069502.1:244415074-244630074 GCF_027579735.1 Bombina bombina
TCAACCAAGTTCAAAATTCTTGTTGCTTTAAGGATACAGTATCAGTTTTGCTGGCTACTAGCCAAATTGTGCACTCACCTCTTTAGTCCCTGTTGCCAATTGACCTTGAGTGAATTATAAAACCTTAATTAGACTTTGTTGGGCTTCATACTATAGAGCTCTGTTCAGTCATTAGTACTGAGCTGATGTTTTCTGCGATTTCTCTTTGATCTCTGTTGTTTTGACTCTGCAAATTCCCTTTTAAAGGGACAGTTAAATCCAAAAAATCTTTCATGTTTCAAATAGGGCATGTAATTTTAAACAACTTTCCAATTTACTTTTATCACCAATTTTGCTTTGTTCTCTTTGTATTCTTAGTTGAAAGCTAAACCTAGGAGGTTCATATGCTAATTTCTTAGACCTTGAAGGCTGCCTCTAATCTAAATGCATTTTGATAATTTTTCACCACTAGAGGGCTTTAGTTCATGTATTTCATATAGATAACATTGAGCTCACACACGTGAATTTACCATGGAGACAGCTCTGATTGGCCTAAATCCTTTCCTATCTGATTTACCAAAAATTTTGCAATTTTAAATAGTATGTAGAATTGTAATTGCAGTTCTGATATTCATAATTTTACATGTGGCTCAAATGGAACAGAAAACTAATAGGTCATTGGGACATGATGACCAAAAATGGAGGTTAGGGGAGTATTTCTATCTCATGATGTGTGAAAATATAGTTTGGTAACATAGTAGATAAGGTTGAAAAAAGACTGAAGTCCATAGAGTTCAACCTATACAAATCTAAAATACTTACAAAAAGCTCCAGTTAAGCTTAAATAACCCCACTAAAAGGTTAATACTTTAATACATTTAATACTAGCAATCATATCCATGAATTTTGTTTATATACAGAAATGTATCCAGACTATTTTAAATGTATCTAGGGTATTGGCATTCACTACCTCCTTTGGTAATGAGTTCCATAATTTTATTCTCCTTTCCTCCAACCTTAAAATGTGACCTCTTGTCAGAAACAATTTTCTAGGAATATACAGAGCTTCTGCCATCTCTGAATATGGGCCTTGAATATATTTATATAAAGTAATCATGTCACCTCTCAAGCGCCTTTTTTTCTAAAGAAAACAGACTCAGTATGACTAGCCTCTCCTCATAGGTTAATTTCTCCATCCCCTTATTAGCTTTGTGGCCCTTCTCTGAACTTTTTCTAGTTCTGCAATATATTTTTTTGCGATTGGTCCCCAGAACTGCACTCCATACTCAAGGTAAGGTCTTAACAGGGCTTTATATAGTGACAGAATTATGCTTTCCTCCCTTGAATCAATGCCTCTTTTAATACATACTAGTATCTTATTAGCCTTTGAAGCCGCTGCCCTGCATTGTGCACCCATCTTTAGCTTGTTATCTATTACTACTCCCAAATCCCTTTCCTCCTCTGTTTGACTAAGTCTTGTCCCATTTAAAAAATATGTTGACTGCTTATTTTTACTTCCAAAATGTAGAACCTTGCATTTTTCCGTATTAAATCTCATTTTCCATTTACTTGCCCATACTTCTAATTTTTGCAGATCCCTTTGTAATGCAAGTTCATCCTGCTCTGACCTAATGACCTTACTTAGTATTATCTGCAAAAATAGAGATGTCGCTATTTAATCCTTGCTCCAAGTCATTTATAAAAAAATTAAAAAGAACGGGGCCCAGTACTGATCCCTGGGGTACTCCACTGATTACCTTTGTCCAATCTGAGTATGATCCATTTACTACTACTCGTTGCTCCCTATCTTTTATCCAGTTATTTATCCATGAGCTAACATTTTCAGCAATTCAAAGTCCCTTAATTTTGTGCATTAATCTCTCATGTGGCACTGTTTGCAAAATCTAAGTATATCACATCAACTGATTCCCCTTTATCTATATTTTTACTTACTTCCTCGTAGAATCTAATTAGATTAGTTTGACATGATCTATTTCTTCTAAAACCATGCTGATTAGAATTTATAATCTTGTTTACACAAATATGCTCATCAATATAATCCTTTATAATCCTTTATAATCCCTTAAAATATCTTCCCCACTATTGATGTCAGACTAACTGGTCTATAGCTTCCTGGATCATCCCTGCTTCCCTTTTTGAAGAGTGGCACCACATCAGCTTTACGCCAATCCTGGGGTACCATGCCTAAGGATAATGAGTCTTGAAAAATTAAGAGTAGAGGTTTGTCTATAACAGTGCTAAGTTCGCTTAACACCCTTGGGTGTATTCTGTCTGGACCTGGAGTTTTATTTACCTTAATATTATCCAGTTTTTTTCCTGATATCCTCTAAACATAACCCAGTTAATGGTATGGACTGGCATGTTCTATTTTGTTCCAAAGTATCATCCAATGGTTCCTCTCTTGTGTATACTGAAGAAAACTGGTTTAGTACCTCAGCCTTCTCCCTGTCATTATTTATCATGCTACCCTCCACACATTTTAATGTACCTATATTATCCTTCTTAGATTTTTTGCTATTTATGTACTTAAAGAACCTTTTAGGGTAAGATTTAGAATCCTTTGCAATTAATTTTTCGTTTCCAATTTTGGCTAATTCGATTGCTTTTTTGCATGCATTGTTACATTCCTTATAAATATTGTATGTTGAGTCTGTACAATTTTCTTTGAATAATTTAAATGCCCTGTGTTTTTTCCTAATTTTTCGATATTTTGTTGAATTTGATTAGTATTTTCTGTTACATTCTAGAGCATATAAGCACCTAGACAGGGGTCAAGTCCTACAAAAAAAAAAAGTGTGGGAAGTCACCAAGATTTCCACACCCCCTCACAATTAATATTGTTTATATACTGTATATATATATACACACACACACACACACACACACACACACACACACACTGTATTTATATGTATATAATCTATACACTTTGGTTAATGAAAGCAAATTAAATTCTATGAAGGGCTGAATGTTTGCCTTTGGGCATGAGAATCCTCCTCTGTCACAGAGTCTCACCCACTTCAATAGACTATTTCTGCTGTTAAACACATTGCTGGGTGATTACACAGCAGGACTGCTGACAGTGACAGCCCTACATTTAGTGTGTTGTAGGAAGTATTACTACTCATTACTAGATTATCTCACTTTCCCTCTAACCATACTGTGATACAGCTCCTCCTATCAGCAACAGCAGTATTTACTGAAGTGTTTCTGTTACTTAGTTCCTCCTGCAAAAATAGTGTAGGAACTCCTTTCTCATGTGTTCCCACTCGACTTGACCCCTGCACCTGGTGTAGGGACTTTCAGCATAAAACAGTTGACTATTAGGGTTTGATGATAAAAAGCTTTCCAGCATGGAGATAAATCATCCAAAAACCTTAGATTATTTAACATTATATTGTATTGTAGGTGTCTGTCCTTGGCATTCAGGACCTTGCTCTGAAGCTAAAATGTCCCTTTATAAAACTTCCCAGTACTGACAAGAGTTCTTTGATAATCTAATCGGACCAGGGAGACTTAGATCATCATTTTTGAAGAAACATTTAGTAGCACTTTCTTGATTTTTCTTGTTCTCTGTGAAACAAAATAAGTGAGATAAATGTTTTAATGAATATGCAGCTTTATTTAAACAAGTGATAATTGTAAATAAAAAAAAGTTTTCATTGCCTACACACACTCATGTATTGTTATATATTTTTATTTCTAATAGCTTTAATGATACAGAGCCTTTCTTGACATCTAATTAGCTATCATTTGATTAATCAAAACACAGAAATGACATTTTTACCCGTTCACACTTTTTATTCTCTAAGCAAACTTAAAAATCATTTTATAATGTAAACACTTAAATTGTAACAGCCTTTTATTACTATTCATTTACTTTTTCAAGTATCATTCTCCTTAGAAATATAAGCTAATCAGACAACAATGATTAATGCATTTTATAAAATGCTAATGATATGTTTTTATGGGGCACTGTATTTATTATAAAAGCCTTTCTTCTTAATTTACCAAATTTATTTATTAAATTGTTGATTTAATAACAAAGCTAATGGTGTATTTCATGACTTGGAAACCTGTATGTATATATTTGTAAAATATGTAATACCAGATTTTAAGTGGCGCGTTAACAGTTAACAGCGATAAGGATTTTTTCACGGCTGTTTGCACATGTCGGGTCTTTCGCTCGAATTACAAGTTGAGAGTAAATGCGATCGCTTGAGCGCAATTGAAGTTAACTTGTTGGGTTAGCACACTTGAGAATATGAGATTGTGTTTGCGCGCGAGTAGAGTTTTTTTTCCACTTTTTTTTCACAATCGACCTCTATGGTGAAATACATTATCGCAAAAACAGTTTACATTCAACTTGTAATGTGACCACAACCCAACACACAAAAAAGCTTATTTCTAGCACAGTTAATGCTTTAGTGAGAGCATTAAAGGGACACTGAACCCAATTTATTTATTTTTTTGGGGGGGGGTTAAGAAAGAGCATGCAATTTTAAGCACATTTCTAATTTACTCCTACTATCAAATTTTCTTTATTCCTTTGGAATCTTTATTTGAAAAGCAAGAATGTAAGTTTAGATCCCGGACCATTTTTGGTGAACAACCTAGGTTGTTCTTGCTGATTGGTGGATTAATTTAATCGACCAATAAACAAGTGCTGTCCATAGTCTAAACCAAAGAATAGCTTAGATCTCTTCTTTTTCAAATAAAGATAGCAAGAGAATGAAGAAAAATTGATAATAGGAGTAAATTAGAAAGTTGCTCAAAATTGCATGCTCTATCCGAATCACAAAAGAAAAAATTTGGGTTCAGTGTCCCTTTAAATAGCGCTCCACTTGTAGTCTCGCCCTATAAAATTTTTGAATACATATAAGATAATACTATTCTTATGCAAAAAATGTCTCATTAAAGGGGCATAAGCAGGAAACAGTTTTCCAGCTAATTAGACTCCAAATTGCAAAATATTTTTTAAAAAAATTCCTTTTTTGCTTGCAGAATATACTCTCTCAAATAAATAAGGATATTGCTTTAAGAAGTTTGTATAGACGTTTGCCTTGGTATTATCTGTGTTAAGTTCAGCATTGATGCCAAATAAATATTGTTTTTATTATGTATTTGGAGCAAAGTATATTAA
This sequence comes from Bombina bombina, assembly GCF_027579735.1. Lineage (NCBI taxonomy): Eukaryota > Metazoa > Chordata > Amphibia > Anura > Bombinatoridae > Bombina > Bombina bombina. Next base: position 244,420,218 of record NC_069502.1, read on the forward strand.
AGGGACAGTCTACACTAGAATTTTTATGGTTTAAAAAGATAGATAATCCCTTTATTACCCATTCCCCAGTTTTGCAAAACCAACACAGTTATATAAATACACTTTTTACCTCTGTGATTACCTTGTATCTAAGCCTCTGCAAACTGCCCCCTTATTTCAGTTCTTTTGACAGATATCAATTTTAGCCAATCAGAGCTGACTCACTTGAACTCCACGTACTCGATCGGGTTGAATTGTGGCAATCTCTGTCCGCCTGCTCAGAGCAGGCGGACAGGGTTATGGAGCAGCGGTCTTTGTGACCGCTGCTTCATAACTGCTGTTTCTGGCGAACCTGCAGGCTCGCCAGAAACACGGGACATCAAGCTCCATTCGGAGCTTGATACATATGCCCCTATATCTGAATCATGAAAGTTTATTTTGGACTAGACTGTCCCTTTAAGCTACTTTTTCTTCTCTTTATATAACTTATTGTTCATCATAGATGCTACACTTGTACCTATGACAATTTGTAATGCTTTGTTCATAGAAACAAATGTCTTAGTCCAAACATTACAGTGTTTATATTCAGTAATCCAGATATAAAAATACATTTGGAAACGCATTTGGGGTCAAATCATATTGAGCCATGCAACAGAAGGTCATTCACTGGCTGATAAGCAAATCTCCTACAGCTTTATCAGCGGACAATGAACTTTCATCTAAGCATGAAACATTTGCTAAAAATTGCTGCATTCACTGAGACATTAAAAGGAAAAACTACTACTTACTACTCCCCAAAGTATGTGTGCATAGTTAAATATGCAATTCCACTGAAACAGGAATTGGGTTAAGACCAACATGATTATATTTATTTAAGCTAACTTGGATAACTGAAAAGAAACCTATATGTAATTAACTATATATATATATATATATATATATATATATATATATATATATATATATACACACACACTCTTACTGTATGTCAAGACACCATTAAAGGATTACTTTCTGTTATAATTTTTAAGCTAAACAACTAACATATTAAAGTTAATAAACATTAATTAAAACCTACTGACCTATATTTTCTCCAAAACGAAGTTTCATAACGTTCTAAAAGTTATATCTTTTATTCGCCGATGATGTCACATTATCCTGCCCACTATTTTCAGCACTGAGTGTTCAAAAATACTTAAACCAATAACTTTGTGTTTAAAGCGCATTTTGAAACCTAGGTATTGTAAACGGATTGGTACAGAGCAAAGGATACCCACGGAGTGGGTTTGGAAAACAATTAAATTTGCAGACAAGATTTCTGATATACGGTAGAGATATGTTAATGAAATGCTATTGATAAAAAGCATATTTGGGGTAGTTAGTTAGTAACAGGCATAGAAAATATTTACTTACAGTGGCCCTTTAATTATTATCAAAACCAAATTTGATATAATGGAGTAAGTAGCAATTCCAGAATATTGGTAAAATATATTTATGGTTTAAAAATTATATGTATGTGAATATTAGAACATACAAATAGAACATACAAATTTAAACAGCTTTTCAATTTACTTTTATTATTAAATCTGGTTAATTCCTTTGATATCCTTTGCTGAAAGAGCAGCAATGCAATACTGAGTCAGCCATTCGCAAGAGACAAATCTGTGTGTATGTACATATTATTTTTCAACAATGGATACCAAGAGAACAAAGTACATTTGAAAATATAAGTGAATTTAAAAAGGGCCAGACTGGAACCAAAAAGAGGCCCGAGCATTTTAGGGCAAAGAGGCCTACCCCCCAAGTCTAATACAAAAACATTTAAAATTTTCAGCATCTTGTAATCAATGTATTTTGTCAATTGGTAAGTATGAAAATATAAAGTAAAACATAAAATTCTGGTTGTAGCTTGCTGCTAGCCTAATTCAACAAAATAAACATCAGAGAAGAGATCAATGATCATCCAAGTTAGCAATAGCTTAATGTGTTTCCAATTACTTTTTTTACCAGCTGCAGAGTATAAAATGTATGAGAATTTACTTTTTATGGTTTATTTGTGTATTTAAAATAGGTGATTTTGTGTTTTGAAGCCACAACCTAATAAAATGGGTTGAGCTTGTAGGTATGATCAAATCTCATTACTTTTATCACATTGTATACATATACATGCTTCTTTATCTTATATACTTGAAGAGAACAATGGAAAAATACAATTCTATATCCCACTGGTAGTGTAATTTCTTCAGCTGGCTTTGTTTACACAGCTTTTCTATAGGTTGGACCTAAGACCAGAAACTTTTAGAATACGTGGGGATACCACAGGCTAAATCAACTATTTCAAATGTCAATATAAGGGTAAAGGAAATACTTGTAAACAATTGAATACACTCCAGCAGGTTAAGTGGAGAAATGTTTTGAGTAAACTGTCCCTTTAAAGGGACCTGAAACCCCCAAATTTTCTTTCATGATTCTGATAGAGAATACAATTTTAAACAACTTTCCAATTTACTTCTATTATTTAATTTGCTTCCTTCTCTTGTTATCCTTTGCTGAAAGGTTTATCTAGGTAAGCTCAGGAGCAGCAAAGAACCTAAGTTCTAGTTACTGATTGGTGGATGCATATATATACCGATTGTCATTGGCTCATGCATGTGTTCAGTCAGCAACCAAAAGTGCATTGATGCTCATTGAACAAAGCATACCAAGAGAACGGGGAAAAATTGTTAATAGGGGTAAATTAGAAAGATGCTTAAAATTTCCTGCTATATCTGAATCACAAAAGAAAAACAAAATGGTGTTTCATATCCCATTAAGCAATTCTATCAGTAAGTATACATATCAGTAAAGATGTCCTCATCGTCCAACCACATGGGTGCTAGCATACAAAAATAGGAAAGAAAGTAGTAAGCACTCTCAGGATTTTCCAAAATTTATTGTGATGTTTTGGGGATCACAAATTACCCATTCTTCTGAAAATAATAATAATAAAAATATATAAAATAATATATACAGGTACATATGACATTGCATGTATATACACATATACAGTGTACCTTGTTTTCTCATCTATAGAAATAAATTATAATAATGATAACAATTACCTATCTATTTCTGAATTATATTTGAGTCACTGTCACATACTGATATTCTGATAAATTATCAGAATATCAGTATGTGACTGTGAAGTGACTCATAATACATAATTCAGAAATAGATAGGTAATTGTTATCATTATCAGTGAAGTGATAATCTATCAGATTATGCCCATTAGGGATTACACTGAGCCAGCAATACTTTTACAAAACACAACCTTATCTGCTGGCTGCTTCTGAAGACTGAGTCTCTGTGTATACTTCACTTCACAGTCTTTCTTCACTTCATAATCACTGACTGAGTCACTCAGTGTCCTGTCCGCTGTCTAGATCAGTGTTTTCCAACCGCGTTCCTCAAGTATCCCCAACAGTCCTGGTTTTCATTATAGCTGAACCAGTGCACAGGTGAAGTAATCAGCTGATCAGTAACCAACCTGCTCTCATCCATTCACTGATTATTTTACCTGTGCTCTAGTTCAGCTATAATGAAAACCAGGTCTGTTGGGGGTACTTGATGACTGCGTTTTTTCGAAACACTGGTCTATATGATTCACTGGCAGTGCTGTGCTCAGCTACATGTCTAATCTCTGTTGCTGCAGCAGCAGCCTGACCTGGCCCGTGGTTGTTTTCCCGTCAGCGCCCACCACACCCAACCCAAGAGGAGATTGTGCCCATGCTGGGCAGGCACTTGTCAGCTGCTATGCATCTCTGTCCTCGCTCTTCTACCTCTCTCAGATGATCGGATGATGGATCCATTGGATCGGCATATGAGAGAGCCTACCTAGTCCTGTGGACACGATTGAGTGATTGTTTGATAAGTTCGGTCTAAGAGAAAACAAAAGAGGCACACAGTGTGGCCGGCTGGCCGTCCACACTACAGTAGTGCAGCCACGTTGTCACGAACTAAGAGTGAGAGTTAGCACTGCAGAGTCAGATGGTCCAGTCACGGACATCAGTATTCAGTGTGCAGCCGCCGGTCGGTATTTTATGGGTAATGGGCCATAACCCTTGGGTCTCCAATATAAAATGTTAACAAACATACATACATTTTTGGGGAATCATTCAGTAATGATTATGTTTATGATTATGTAACATAATCATAAACATAATCATTGCAATTCATTATTCACAAAAAAAAAATTGGAACAAATAATTAAAAAAAATATTGCGGTTGCAGACATGCGGTGGGCAGGGCTAAACTACCAAGCGGCCTACCGGGCATTTTCCCGGTTTGCCCTATGGTCAGTCCAGCCTGAACTTAAACGTGTCTTAAAATAACATTCTCTACCTGAATCATGCAAGTTTAATTTTGACTTTCCTATCCCTTTAATCTATATTTGTGTGATATGTGCAAAAATTATTAGTTAATTATTTTAAGATTTTTGAAATTAGGAAAATTGTATTTATTTCTATAATAAGATGGCATTGCTTAGTGTGTGTTCTTTTTATAAATACAAATACATTCATTATTTCTTGTAACTTACAAAAAAAAAACAAGGGAAGGGAAAATCAATCTTATTTAAAACTTCTACTGCTAAAGCTATTTTGCTCCTGTAGTTACCTCACGCCGACTCTTACACATGGACTTGTAGCAACTGAAGCTGTTGCTATGGTTACATAAGTAAAATATGCAACTGAAGCTCCTTGAAATTACAAATCCCTACAACTTTGTATTATGCACCAAGCAGTCGCTACCTATGACCACATGTGCACAGCAAGATCAAGAGATTTTACCTACACGTGTCATGTAACACGTAAGTGAAAATTAACTTACGATTTAAAGGGACAGTTTTCTTGAAAATTGTTTTTGTTTAAAAATATAGAAAATCCCTTTATAACCCATTCCCCAGTTTTGCATAACCAATAATGTTCTATTAATTTACTTTTTACCTCTGTGATTACCTTGTATCTAAGCCTCTGCACACTGTCCTCTTATTTCACTGCTATTTACAAACTTGCATTTTAGCCAATTAGTGCTCACTCCTGCATAACTCCACAGTCTTGAGTACAATGGTATCTATATAACTAGCACCATCTAATTGTGAAAAGCTGTAAAATTCACTGAGGTAAGAGGCAGCCTTCAAGGGCTCAGAAATCAGCTTATGAGCTTACATAGGTTTATCAGAATATCAGGAGAACAAAGCAAATTTAATTATAAAGGTAAATTGGAAAGTTGTTTAAAATTGCATGCCCTATCGGGGGCGGAGCTGGCTGCTGCTAAGATGGCAGCATAACTCCATAGCTCCATAAGCCAACAAACTTAAACCAGTGAGATCACACATGTAGCAGCAACCCTATTGTGTCCCAAGAGCATAGGTGACAAATAGAACACTCAGTGCCGAGATCGGTGACATTTGTATACGCCAAAGCTAAGAGGATTACAGGTCAGGACGTGTAGTAAGGTGAGACGCCATTGGCAAACAAATAAGTGATACACCACAAAAGCTGACAAGAGTGGTAACGGACTACCTCGCCAGACAGCACTTACAAACGGTGGGTCTGTCTTCACTGTTTGACTGCTTCACAGAGGAGTGTAGAGAGTGGAGGAGCCCCGGAGTGACCTAATGACACTTGGATGTCAGAATGAAAGTAAGTGATGCAGCAATTATATCGGCAATCCACTGGGGCACTTGATAGAGAAGCAAGGGCTATCACACTGCACACTGCTTATAAAGCAAACTCCATTGAACAGACGCTCTATTGCCATGAAACCCTATGGTATATTCTGGGACAATAAGTGAAAATACACTTTGGCAGACAGGCGCAATATATTGGAAGAGAGGGAGAGGGGAAAAAGTGAGGATAAACTGTGGGCTTATAACCAGACCTGGGATCGAAACAATCTCTTATTTGAGGGAGATTGAACTGTGTAATTCACTAAAAGGTGTGATACAACACCCTCCAGGTCAGAAGAAATAAGCCAGGCTGCACTACATATATAAATACAGGCACAAAATGGCGGCTAAAAAAACATTAAAATCTATAAAATCTGCTAAAATATCTTTTCTGAAGGATTCCACAGTGGAGTCCTTTTTTAACTCTGGGAACCAAAACTCACATAATGCAGAGCAAGAAATTTTGGGATCAAGATTGCCAATCCCACAATCACCCATAAGATCCAGCAGAGAATCAGGGGCACTTGCACAGATTCCCACATCTTTACTATCCTCACTAGCCTCAAAGCAAGATATTGCAGAAATAGTGAGGACATGCATGAGAGAAGAAATGGCGGACCTAAAACAGGAAATACACACCATAGGATTTTGTGTAGAAACCTTAGAGGAATATACAGATAATATACAAGAAGAGGTGAATCAACTACAAGAGACCTCAGCAACTCAGGCAGATCTAATAGAGACCCTCCATGACAAGATAGAAGACCTTGAAAATAGAGGTCGCAGGAAAAATCTGCGCATAAGAGGAATACCGGAATTGGTCCTGCCAAAAGATCTGCCAACCTATTTGCCAGCATTGTTTGCCCATCTCAAAGGAGAATCATCCTCTATGGAGATAATATGGGACAGAGCACACAGGGCCTTAGGGCCCAAACCACCAGATGGGGCACTGCCTAGGGACATCATAATAAAATTTAAACAATTTAGGGAAAAAGAGGAACTCTTGAATTTATCCCGTAGAAACCAACTGGTCAAGTTTAGGGGCAATGTCCTCCAATTTTATACAGATCTCTCTCAAAGGACACTTCAGAGGCAGAGAGAACTTGCCCCATTGACGGCCCTCCTTAGGAGCAAAAAAATACTGTACAGGTGGGGATTCCCTTTTCATCTTTATGTCCTCCATGGCAACAGGAAACTTTCATGTACCAAGACCTCAGAGATCCCAGACTTTTGCTTGGCCCTTGATATTGAACCTCCATCAAGCATGGTAGCGGAAGATTCATGACCTCTGCCACAACAGAAAAAATGGCAAAATGACACCGGTAAAGGACAGAATGAAACTCCTACGGTGGGGAAAACACCACCCAAAAAAACCTTATCACCACAGGCAAAAAAAGTGGCCCAATTTCCTTGACATACTGCAGCGGATAAAGGATGAAAGACATAGACATGAGATTCGAGAAGGGTAAAAAAGTATTATTCAGGTTTTAAATAAATGTTATAAGACTTTAAGCTCATATAGGTCCTCATAAAACCCTGGATTAATTTCACGATAATTATAGGTAACTACCCAAAGTTATATGTTATATGTTTGGAAACTATTAGGTACTGCTATATGTCTTAAAAGTTATAAGCCAAAGTTGGTTTGCACCCCAAGGTTAAAGTTAAATATAAGATCTAAAATTGTGACTACGGCTACAAGCTGAAAACACGTAAGCCATTCAGTGCCACACCTGATTGCTCTTTTGTTTGTGTGCCATCGATATTTTAATATTTTTCAATAAAGACGTTTTTTATCAGAATCTCCAGGATCTCCGCTTTCTAATTTTGCTAAAATTGTGTATGCATACAATATTATATGCATTTCAAAATGTCTTCTAATAATTTTTTATTAGTCTTTGTTTAAGGAAAAGTTAGTTATTGTTGTTTTTATTTCATTATTTGTTTGTAGCCTTGACTTCAGTTGAATATTGTTAAAGTCACACAGCATTATAATTCTGATACATATTTTTCCCTGTATGTAAGGTACATAGAAACCTCTATCCCCTACTTAAGACCGTACACTAAGGGAGAGAGGAATGGGTAAAGTCATTAATATAATATCTCAAAATGCAAAGGGATTAAATTCCCAGCACAAGAGGTCGATGGCACTAATCGACATGTATAAGAGGAAGGGTGATATAATATTCTTTCAAGAAACCCATTTTCGGAAAGGAAATGAGCCCAAATATTTTGGAACAAGATACACCCAACATTTTCATAGTTCAGCAAAATAAGCGGGGTAAGCATTTTAATCCATAAAGATATCCCATTCAAGCATATACATTCTACCTCAGATACGGAAGGCAGATTTCTGGGGATTTTTGGACTACTATATGGGAGTCCGGTGACTTTGATCAATATCTATGCGCCCAATGTAAAGCAACTTCCATTTTTTTAAAAAACCTTTAACATAATCTTAGATTTTTCAAAGGGAGTGATCTTCTTAGGGGGAGACCTAAATGTTACATTAGATCCCACCATGGACAGTTCTAGTGTCACACATAGACCTTTAAAACATGTGACTAAGTATTTGGGAAAATTGATGAGAGACCACAATCTATATGATATCTGGAGGTTTGTGAACCCATCTAAAAAGGACTATACATTTTTTTCCACACCACACCATTCCTATAGCCGAATAGACTTACACTATGACCAATCTCACATACCACATGGTCAGACCACTCAGCAGTAATAACAAGATTTAATTGGCCCAATACACCTATTGGCCCTTTTACCTGGAAATTGGACAACTCTATCCTAAATAATACCATATTATCATAAAGAATAGATAAATCTTTGAAAGAATATTTCACAATCAATGCACAAGATGACAGTGAACCATTCATAGTGTGGGAAACCCATAAATGTTTTATGCGAGGGGAGTTTATCAAGTTTAAATCAAACATGAAGAAAAACGCTAGGCTACATTATGAAAATCTCTCACACACGGTATCCCAAATAGAATACGCACATAAACAAGACCCACAAAATGACAAAATATATTCAAATCAGAACTACAAAATTCTAGAGAATCTCTTAGAGACCTTCTAACTAAATATAATATATTTATATATAACCTAATGGCAATAAAACTTAAGCACCGCTTCTATTTTGAAAGCAACAGAAGTGGGAAATTACTAGCGATAGCGCTAAAACGAAAGAAATTTAAAACGTACATAGATGAACTCCACACACCGACTAAAAATAAAGTAAAGACCACCCCAGACATCCTATCCCAATTTGAAAACTACTATTCAAAGCTATACAAAATCAAGAACAAGGACACCGATACAGCCTTAACGACTGATATAACATCCTATTTAACGGAATGCCAACTACCCCAATTATCCGTAGAGCAAGCAAAAGAATTAGAAAGACCAATAACATCTGGGGAAATAACTACAGCTATTACTAATTTAAATTCAGGAATATGTCCTGGTCCAGATGGCTATTCGGTACAATATTATAAAAATTACTCTTCCATCCTTACACCACACCTTCTATCAATCTTTAATAGAGTAACAAATGAAACTACATTCCCATCTAGTATGCTGGAGGCACATATCTCAGTGCTTCCAAAACCAGGGAAATCTGCAGACACACCCTCAAATTTTAGGGCCATCTCGTTGCTGAACGTTGATGTAAAAATTTATGCAAAAATTCTAGCAACTAGAATTAACAACCACTTACCTGATTTGATTCACCTTAACCAGGTTGGTTTTGTACCACGTAGGGAGGCGCGAGACAACACAGTGAAGGCCCTAGACCTCATGGAATATGCCCAAACAAATCAAATTCCCACAATATTCTTGGGAATCGATGCGGAAAAGGCCTTCGATAGGCTTAGCTGGCCTTTCCTACGCCAAGCCCTCTCTAGATTTGGATTTGGACCCCAAATATTGACTAAAATCTTTGCGCTATATACATGCCCCTCAGCTAGGGTTAAACTAAATGATTCTTTGTCACACCCTATCTTTATAGGAAATGGGACTAGACAAGGCTGTCCCCTCTCCCCATTATTATTTGTTTTAGCTATGGAGGTACTAGCTTCCAAAATACACCACAATACTGATATTAAGGGTATTAAGATTCGCGATTCACAATATAAATTATCACTGTACGCGGACGACATTCTAATAACGCTAACACAACACCTTACATCCCTAAAAGCACTACAGATAGAACTTGACCTATACAGCGTCCACTGTAACTTCAATATTAACACAACCAAATCAGAAATTATGGGAATTGCGATGTTTGAAGAGCATCTACAACTAATTAGTAACCAATATAAATTCTCCATACAAAAAAACCTCTTTAACATACCTAGGAATACAAATAGCAAAAATGCAAGACAAACTTTTTGCGCTACATTATATAAAACTGTTGAAAAAACTACAAGTAGAAATACACGGGTGGAAACATAAACACCTCTCATGCGCCTAGATTTATAGTTTTGTCGGTAACGACCCGTGTAGCTAACGCTGGCTTTTTTTTCCCCGCACCTTTTAAATACCGCTGGTATTTAGAGTTCACAGAAGGGCTGCGTTAGGCTCCAAAAAGGGAGCGTAGAGCATAATTTACTGCCACTGCAACTCTCAATACCAGCGGTGCTTACTGACGCGGCCAGCTTCAAAAACGTGCTTGTGCACGATTCCCCCATAGAAAACAATGGGGCATTTTGAGCTGAAAAAAAATCTAACACCTGCAAAAAAGCAGCGTTCAGCTCCTAACGCAGCCCCATTGTTTCCTATGGGCAAACACTTCCTATGTCTGCACCTAACACCCTAACATGAACCCCGAGTCTAAACACCCCTAACCTTACACTTATCAACCTCTAATCTGCCGCCCCCGCTATCGCTGACCCCTGCATATTATTATTAACCCCTAATCTGCCGCTCCGTACACTGACGCAACCTACATTATACCTATGTACCCCTAATCTGCTGCCCATAACACCGCCGACCCCTATATTATATTTATTAACCCCTAATCTGCCCCCCACAACGTCGCCTCCACCTACCTACAATTATTAACCTCTAATCTGCCGACTGGACCTCACCGCTACTATAATAAATGTATTAACCCCTAATCCACCTCACTCCCTCCTCAATAACCCTATAATAAATAGTATTAACCCCTAATCTGCCCTCCCTAACATCGCCGACACCTAACTTCAAGTGTTAACCCCTAATCTGCCGACCGGACCTCACCGCTACTCTAATAAATGTATTAACCCCTAAAGCTAAGTCTAACCCTAACACTAACACCCCCCTAAGTTAAATATAATTTAAATCTAACGAAATAAATTAACTCTTATTAAATAAATTATTCCTATTTAAAGCTAAATACTTACCTGTAAAATAAACCCTAATATAGCTACAATATAAATTATAATTATATTGTAGCTATTTTAGGATTAATATTTATTTTACAGGCAACTTTGTAATTATTTTAACCAGGTACAATAGCTTTTAAATAGTTAATAACTATTTAATGGCTACCTAGTTAAAATAATTACAAAATTACCTGTAAAATAAATCCTAACCTAAGTTACAATTAAACCTAACACTACACTATCAATAAATTAATTAAACTACCTACAATTATCTACAATTAAACCTAACACTACACTATCAATAAATTAATTACATACAAATACCTACAAAAAAATACCATTAAATAAACTAACTAAAGTACAAAAAATAAAAAAGATCAGCCAATAGAATGCGAGCTCAATCTGATTGGCTGATCGGATCAGCCAATCGGATTGAACTTGAATCTGATTGGCTGATTCCATCAGCCAATCAGAATTTTCCTACCTTAATTCCGATTGGCTGATAGAATCCTATCAGCCAATCGGAATTCGAGGGACGCCATCTTGGATGACGTCCCTTAAAGGAACATTCATTCGTCGTCTAGTCGTCGGAAGAAGAGGATGGATCTGTGCCGGAGGTCTTCAAGATGGAGCCGCTCGCCATCGGATGGAAGAACATAGAAGATGCGGCTTGGATGAAGATGTTTGCCGGTCCGGATCTACTCTTCTGCCCGGATAGGATGAAGACTTCTGCCTGAAGATGGAATTCTTTAGCCGCTGCTTGGATCAAGACTTCAGCCGGAGGATGGACGTCACTCTTCAGCCCCCGCTTGGGCTTGGATGAAGACTTTGGAGGCTCTTCTGGACCGATCGGGACCCGGTGTGGTGAAGACAAGGTAGGGAGATCTTCAGGGGCTTAGTGTTAGGCTTATTTAAGGGGGGTTTGGGTTAGATTAGAGGTATGTGGGTGGTGGGTTGTAATGTTGGGGGGGTATTGTATGTTTTTTTTTTTGCAGGCAAAAGAGCTGAATTCTTTGGGGCATGCCCCGCAAAGGGCCCTTTTAAGGGCTGGTAAGGTAAAAGAGCTTTTCTATTTTAATTTTAGAATAGGGTAGGGCATTTTTTTATTTTGGGGGGCTTTGTTATTTTATTAGGGGGCTTAGAGTAGGTGTAATTAGTTTAAAATTGTTGTAATATTTTTCTAATGTTTGTAAATATTTTTTTTATTTTTTGTAACTTAGTTCTTTTTTATTTTTTGTACTTTAGTTAGTTTATTTAATTTGTATTTATTTGTAGGTATTGTATTTAATTAATTTATTGATAGTGTAGTGTTAGGTTTAATTGTAGATAATTGTAGGTATTTTATTTAATTAATTTATTGATAGTGTAGTGTTAGGTTTAATTGTAACTTAGTTTAGGATTTATTTTACAGGTAATTTTGTAATTATTTTAACTAGGTAGCTATTAAATAGTTATTAACTATTTAATAGCTATTGTACCTGGTTAAAATAATTATAAAGTTGCCTGTAAAATAAATATTAATCCTAAAATAGCTACAATATAATTATAATATATATTGTAGCTATATTAGGGTTTATTTTACAGGTAAGTATTTAGCTTTAAATAGGAATAATTTATTTAATAAGAGTTAATTTATTTCGTTAGATTTTAATTATATTTAACTTAGGGGGGTGTTAGTGTTAGGGTTAGAATTAGCTTTAGGGGTTAAAAAATTTATTAGAGTAGCGGTGAGGTCCGGTCGGCAGATTAGGGGTTAATACTTGAAGTTAGGTGTCAGCGATGTTAGGGAGGGCAGATTAGGGGTTAATACTATTTATTATAGGGTTATTAAGGCGGGAGTGAGGCGGATTAGGGGTTAATACATTTATTATAGTGGCGGTGAGGTCTGGTCGGCAGATTAGGGGTTAATAATTGTAGGTAGGTGGAGGCGATGTTGGGGGCGGCAGATTAGGGGTTAATAAATATAATATAGGGGTCGGCGGTGTTAGGGGCAGCAGATTAGGGGTACATAGGGATAACGTAGCTGGCGGCGGTGTGCGGTCGGCAGATTAGGGGTTAAAAAATTTTAATAGAGTGGCGGCGATGTGGGGGGGCCTCGGTTTAGGGGTACATAGGTAGTTTATGGGTGTTAGTGTACGTTAGAGCACAGTAGTTAAGAGCTTTATAAACCGGCGTTAGCCCAAAAAGCTCTTAACTACTGACTTTTTTCTGCGGCTGGAGTTTTGTCGTTAGATTTCTAATGCTCACTTCAGCCAAGACTCTAAATACTGGCGTTAGAAAGATCCCATTGAAAAGATAGGATACGCAAATGGCGTAGGGGGATCTGCGGTATTGAAAAGTCACGGCTGCAAAGTGAGCGTTAGACCCTTTCCTGACTGACTCTAAATACCAGCGGTAGCCCAAAACCAGCGTTAGGAGCCTCTAACGCTGGTTTTGACGGCTAACGCCAAACTCTAAATCTAGCCGATGGTTAGGCCGTATTCATGCTTTTAAAATGTTACTATTAACACGTATATTATATGTATTTCAGACGTTGCCCATCCCACTTTCAAGAACATATTTAAATAAACTCCAGGATAGTATCAATTCTTTCATATGGCAGAACAAAATGCCAAGGGTTTCAAAGAAGTTTCTATATAGAGATAGACATAACGGTGGTTTAAGTGTACCTAATGTGTTATATTACAAACAAGCATCTTTATTAAATAGAATCATAGATTGGTGTAAACATATTAAAGGCAAGGAATGGGTGAAGTTGGCACACGAGTTGGCAAATACAAAAAGTTTGGGCAGCCAATGTTGGCTGACTAGGAAACATAGGACACACAACAAATCACCCCCAAGCTCAATATCAGAAATGCTAGAAGTATGGGACCTCCTCTTAAAAAACAAACAAGATTTATCTTCTGTTCCTTCCCCCTAAACTCCGTTTACTAACAGACACTGAATCTCCAGTGGGACATAACACGATTAGGGGAGAGGGAATGGACATATACTGTGGGGTGCCTATATACTCAGTCCTGGATAAGGGTAAACTGTTAGCAAGGACGGAATTAGCAGACAAACATATATATAATTGTCAGAACTGGTATGAATACTTTCAATTTACACACTAACGGCTAGATTTGGAGTTTTGTCGGTAACGACCCGAAAAGCTAACCCCGGCTTTTTTCTGGCCGCACCATAAAAATAACTCTGGTATTGAGAGTCCACATAAAAACTTACACTTATTAACCTCTAATCTCCCGCCCCCACTATCGCTGACCCCTGCATATTATTATTAACCCCTAATCTGCCGCTCAGTAAACCGCCGCTACTTACATTATCCATATGTACCCCTAATCTGCTGTCCCTAACACCGCCGACCCCTATATTATATTTATTAACCCCTAATCTGCTCCCCACAACGTCGCCTCCACCTGCCTACACTTATTAACCCCTAATCTGCCGAGCGCACCGCACCGCTATTATAATAAAGTTATTAACCCCTAATCCGCCTCACTAACCCTATAATAAATAGTATTAAACCCTAATCTGCCCTCCCTAACATCGCCGACACCTAACTTCAATTATTAACCCCTAATCTGCCGACCGGAGCTCACCGCTATTCTAATAAATGTATTAACCCCTAAAGCTAAGTCTAACCCTAACACTAACACCCCCCTAAGTTAAATATAATTTAAATCTAACGAAATTAATTAACTCTTATTAAATAAATTATTCCTATTTAAAGCTAAATACTTACCTGTAAAATAAATCCTAATATAGCTACAATATAAATTATAATTACATTGTAGCTATTTTAGGATTAATATTTATTTTACAGGCAACTTTGTAATTATTTTAACCAGGTACAATAGCTATTAAATAGTTAAGAACTATTTAATAGTTACCTAGTTAAAATAATAACAAAATTACCTGTAAAATAAATCCTAACCTAAGTTACAATTAAACCTAACACTATACTATCATTAAATTAATTAAATAAAATACCTACAATTACCTACAATTAAACCTAACACTACACTATCAATACATTAATTAAATACAATATCTACAAATAACTACAATGAAATAAACTAACTAAAGTACAAAAAATAAAAAAGAACTAAGTTACAAAAAATAAAAAAATATTTACAAACATAAGAAAAATGTTACAACAATTTTAAACTGATTACACCTACTCTAAGCCCCCTAATAAAATAACAAAGACCCCCAAAATAAAAAATGCCCTACCCTATTCTAAATTACTAAAGTTCAAAGCTCTTTTACCTTACCAGCCCTGAACAGGGCCCTTTGCGGGGCATGCCTCAAGAAGTTCAGCTCTTTTGCCTGTAAAAAAAACATACAATACCCCCCCCAACATTACAACCCACCACCCACATACCCCTAATCTAACCCAAACCCCCCTTAAATAAACCTAACACTAAGCCCCTGAAGATCATCCTACCTTGTCTTCACCTCACCAGGTATCACCGATCCGTCCTGGCTCCAAAATCTTCATCCAACCCAAGCGGGGGCTAGACATCCATCATCCGGTGGCTGAAGAGGTCCAGAAGAGGCTCCAAAGTCTTCATCCTAGAAGAGTAGATCCGGACCGGCAACCATCATCTTCCAAGCGGCTTTAGGGGTTAATACATTTATTAGAATAGCGGTGAGCTCCGGTCGGCAGATTAGGGGTTAATAATTGAAGTTAGGTGTCGGCGATGTTAGGGAGGGCAGATTAGGGGTTAATACTATTTATTATAGGGTTAGTGAGGCGGATTAGGGGTTAATAACTTTATTATAATAGCGGTGCGGTCCGCTCGGCAGATTAGGGGTTAATAAGTGTAAGCAGGTGGAGGCGACGTTGAGGGCGGCAGATTAGGGGTTAATAAATATAATATAGGGGTCGGCGGTGTTAGGGGCAGCAGATTAGGGGTACATAGCTATAATGTAGGTGGTGGCGCTTTGCGGTCGGCAGATTAGGGGTTAATTATTGTAGGTAGCTGGCGGCGACGTTGTGGGGGGCAGGTTAGGGGTTAATAAATATAATACAGGGGTCGGCGGTGTTAGGGGCAGCAGATTAGGGGTACATAGGAATAATTTAGCTGGCGGCGCTTTTCGGTCGGCAGATTAGGGGTTAAAAAAAATAAATCGAGTGGCGGCGATGTGGGGGGACCTCGGTTTAGGGGTACATAGGTAGTTTATGGGTGTTAGTGTACTTTAGAGTACAGTAGTTAAGAGCTTTATGAACCGGCGTTAGCCCAGAAAGCTCTTAACTACTGACTTTTTTCTGCGGCTGGAGTTTTGTCGTTAGATTTCTAACGCTCACTTCAGACACGACTCTAAATACCGGAGTTAGGAAGATCCCATTGAAAAGATAGGATACGCAATTGACGTAAGGGGATCTGCGGTATGGAAAAGTCGCGGCTGAAAAGTGAGCATTAGACCCTTTTTTGAGTGACTCCAAATACCGGAGTTAGCCTAAAACCAGCGTTAGGAGCCTCTAACGCTGGTTTTCATGGCTAACGCCAAACTCCAAATCTAGGCCTATATAAGCTATAATAAGTGTAAATCAGATATTATCAGACCACTTACCCCCTTTGAGTCCATGTGCTACTCAGTGGGAGCCTCGAAAAAAGGGCTATACAAATCATATAAACTAATATTAGCAATACACTCACAACAACTGCCATGATATATCAAAGTATGGGAAAATGAGCTACAAAAAACTTTGTCACCAAAAGAATGGCAGATAATATTCCACCAAATGGGGAAAGCCCCATCCTCTATGAATATCACAGAGACCAATATGAAATTACTCACCAGATGGTATTTGACCCCAAAAACGTTATCAAATATCTTCCCAAGCTCTAGTAAATTCTGATGGAGGGAGTGCGGCCAGGAGGGAACACTTTCACATATATGGTGGCAATGTTCTCTGTTGAGTCAATATTGGAATGACATACGATCAGAAATAGATAAGCTGATGGCGCTCCACTTAGAGAATGACCCTTAATAGAACTCCAAAAATAAAGTGTAAACTGAGATCAACATTGTTATATGTCATGTTAAGCGGTGCTAAACAACTAATTCCAAGGTTATGGAAAAGTTCTAGAATTCCTAGTGTGGAGAGAACAAGTATCAAGATTATTATCCCTGGAAAAATACCACTACCAGCACACCAATCGTCTTGAGGAGTACTATTCTATTAGATTTTTGTGGGAAGAATATATTGAGGCAGTAAAGGTATAATATGAATGAATGCAAGCGCCTACTGAAGTTCTAATGGGCAAAGAAGATTGATATGATGTATTAGGTTATGACCTAGATAGAAAAATCCCATAAAACAAGGCCAGGGTATTGTGTTTCATAATAAGTTAAACACCTTTGAGAGTTAGGAAACAGTTATACTGTGACAGTCTTTATGATATGATTAAAAAATAGGAAGTCTGGAAACAATGTATTTTTACCACATTGTTGTGATTTTGATTTGTTTTGTGTTTTACTTTTCGATTTGTAAGATGAAAACTCAATAAAAATGTAATAAACAAAAAAAAATAAAAAAATGTCATGCCCTATCTGAATCATGAAAGTATAATTTTGACAAAGCAAAAAGCTACTTTTCCATGTAGCAAACCCATGTTTACCAATGTCATGTAATCTAGCCATATGTTGAAATCCATCCTCACTAATCCTCTTCTATCCTCCTCTACAGGGGGCTGTGTCAGAGTTACAGTGGGTAATATAAAAATACATTTCTCCAGACTTGTTAAAGAAAAATGTATTTTTATATATTCCCCACTGTAACCTATTTGATGCAGATTGTTTGTTGTTGCTGGCTCCCTGATGTAATGCATTGCATACTTTTTTTTCTATAAGGAAAACTGATAAATACACCTGGGAAGCAGGACCACATTTCACAAAATGTCATTAGAAAAGAAACTGACAAAGCATTTTGGGCTTGAATAATGAATACATATCTACACAAAAGCTCCTTATTAGAAGCAACATGACTTTTATGGTATTTTCTTTCAAATTATAATTTTTTAGAACAAGCTTAATTAACACGAGTGAGCTAGTTAATAACTGGCACAAACAGGAAACTTTTATTGGTGTAGGTTCCTTATAATGGCCCATAGCTGTCATACCTTATGTCACCTTTACATTAAGGAGTTATGTTTGCCCTAATTGGGGCTGCAGTTTAATGGCCCATCTGACTACATGTAATAAATGCCCTTATAAATATTAATTCCTTTGCAAGAAATACTAATGTTCAAGACCCCATCCACCATTTACCCAGAACCCCTTTACCTTTGTAAACACTAGCTAAAGCCTTTCTCACCCACAATTACCCATATTCCCTCACTGTATTAACACCTATAATTAACCCCCTACCTAACAGACCCCCTCTAGCACAAATAACCTAACTACAAGTTCTGAAGTATTAACCCCTACGCTATTAGAGCCCTAACCCCATATTTCTTGTACTACAGCAAAACACTAATTGTACTTTCCTACCACTACAATTCCACCCACTCAAAATACACATAAACCCACTATTCACCCTCCTACAACTCAACACTGCGGAATGCTCTCATTTTTTATGTTTGTGTCCATTAATGTTTATTAAAACCATAACTGAGAAATGATTGTTGAAGTAAATAAACAATCAAGATTAAAGGAACTGTGTCTTGCCCAATGTCCTAGGAGTCATATAATGAGGCAAAGAACAATTAACTGTGTTCTATCAATGTGCAAGTGGTTTTGATTACTCTATGTGCATATTTCACATGCATGCAGCATTTCCTGAAAATATTATTAGTTCATATATCCTGTGTAACTAAGCCCTCTTTGAGAAGTGTAAGATGGGACATTTCCCTCAAGGATTGTTGCTGGGTAAACCACTGTGTTTAATAGTGTGAGCCTTTTGGTTTTACCTTTTAATAATCTCTACAACAATAGTGTGAGCCTTTTGGTTTTACCTTTTAATTTTCTCTAGAACAATGACATGAAGTATACACTCCTTAATGAACCTCACTATCATTCACTGTTACATCTCTCTTGCTCCTTGCTTGGAAAGATTAATTAACAATGTACTGTACACATTTAGGAATAGATAATGGGTGGAGCGCAAGGCAGCACAAAGCAATTGTGAAATTGTGGGTTTTTTTGTGCTCAACTCTGTTTTACAAGTGCAACCGTGTTTAAGATATCAGGATTTTGATCAAAGTTGCACTAATTTTTGCTACATACTTTCAATGGGCCCCATCGAGCGTTAGCAGTGCCCTGAATTGATTTCACTTTTTTTGCAACAACAAAAAATATCTTTTAAAAAATCAGAATCTAAAAACCCTATCCTGAAAAAAACTATTTTAAATAATCCCCTGAAAAAGTAATTTTAGCTATTTTGCATTTAAAAAAAAACTATCTTAAAAAAATGCCCTAAAAAGGGCATCAGTGATAAATCTCTTTTGCAAAAAATACTCTCTATAAAAAAAATAAGCTAAAAACAATATAGTAACAAAAATGACCTGAAAAAGGCATCAGTGATTAAGCTCTTTTGCACTTTTAAAAACATACCCAACACTAAAAAAGCTATCTTAATTAAAAAATGTCCTGAAAAGGGCATCAGCAATTTGCAAAACAAAAACAAAAAAACTTTTACTAAAAAAACTAACTACAAAACCCTATCCTAAAAAAATCCCATGAAAAGGGCAATACTGATTAAGCTCTACTGCATTTTTAAAAATATACCCTATAAAAAAACATATCTTCAAAAAAAATGCCCTGAAAATGGCATCTGTAATTAAGCGCTTTTGCAAAAGAAAATAAAAAAAAATCCCTGTACTAAAAAAAAAAAGAAAGCTAAAAAAAATCTATACTAAAAAATGCCCTGAAAAAGGACATATACGTGATTTAGCTCTTTTGCAAAATAAAAAAACCTATCCTAAACCCCCTCCAAAAAACACAACGCTAAAGCCCAAAGTTTGTACTCACCAAATTAAATCTGGCTCCTTGGGGGGGGGGGGGCAGCTGTGGGTCCATGGCGGTCGCAGTCATCAGATAGTCTTCAATCTTTTCCAGTGGCCCTCAGGTGCGTACCAGCATCTTTTTTTATCCAATGTATCTTCATGCTGTCATTGCAGCACATTCAAGCTTGAATGCAAAGTTCCCTCTTATATACGGGTGCCCTTGCATTTCTATTGGTTGATTTTTAAATCCAAATTCAAATCAGCAAATAGAATGAAATATTTTATGTGCAGCAGACTTGCACTAATAACCTTATTGTTTAATACACCGGTACTTTCCTCTAGTTGCACCTTTCAACATATACAGCCCTTCTCTTCCCTCACATTTTCTTCATTCAAAACACACATGATTTGCTTATTCTCTCCCCTCTCTATACATGTTGCAGTCATATACTTACAGGCCCATTTATCAAGCTCCGTACGGAGCTTGAAGGGCTGTGTTTCTGGCGAGTCTTTAGACTCGCCAGAAACACAACTTATGAAGCAGCGGTCCAAAGACCGCTGCTCCATAACCCTATCCGCCTGCTCTGTTGATTGACACCTCCCTGCTGGCGGCCAATTGGCCGCGAGTCTGCAGGGGGCGACTTTGCACCAGCAGCTCTTGTGAGCTGCTGGTGCAATGTTAAATGCGTAGAGCGTATTGCTCTACGCATTTAGCAAGGTCTTGCGGACCTGATCCGCAGTGTCAGATCAGGTCCGCAAGCCCTTTGATAAATTGGGGCCCTGGTCTTTAATGGGTATCTTTTTCTAAATGTGACATCCTAAGAACTGTTCCTTTAACTCCACTGAGTCCCTTTTGCTGTTTTCTTGTGGGTTTATTGCTGTGAATTACATTTTTTTCCACTTTACAAGAGCAGTGTAGAGTACCTTGTACCCTCTGACGGCAGTAGATTGTAGTCTAGAGTTCATTGATAGAGAGATTGGTGGAGTGATGGCCTGGCTGATGGAAGGGTATAAACTTCTGGTTTCCAGGGGTTCCTCTCCCCTGAGTAAATAGGCTAAATAAGCACCAGTGTCCCATTGCCTCTGTCTTGGGTGGAGCAAGGATTTGCTGTAACCTCCAGTTGCGCTGCTGATCTCTTCTTATCAGGGTACTCTTTTTTGTATGAAAGGGATTTTTTTTTAGGGTAGGTTTTTTTTTTCTTAAATATATTTTTAATTGTAAATGTAAAAGAGCTATAATCACTTTAGGACAATGCCCTATCAAAGAAAAGTTTTAGTTTTTAAACCCATTAATGAACAGCAACATGACCATGCTATTTTAGGAAGCCTGCAGGAGGGAGGGAGGGTCTTATACCCAGACAATCCCTTAACAACCAGTGACGTACAGGATACATTGTGGTCATTAAGGGGTTAATATAGGCTTTTTTTTATTTGTGGGATGGGGGTTACTTTGGTTTTAGAATATGTTTTTTTTTTGCCACGTAAAGAGTTAAATACCTTTCGGGTAATGCCCTGCATTAGTATGTTTGTTTGTTTTTTGAGGGGGTGGGCTTTTTTGGGGGTTCCTCATATGGTTAAAGGGCCACTCTTGGACCTTGCTAGACTTGTGATATAGGATAGAGGAATAATAACAATGGTAGTAGCCACTCTTGGGCCATAGCATATGTACAGCATATATATAAAGAAAGGAGCTTGATGGCCCGTGTTTCTGCCGAGTCTTCAGACTCGCCAGAAACAGCAGTTATGAAGCAGCGGTCACAAAGACCGCTGCTGCATAACCCTGTCCGCCTGCTCTGATGAGGAGGACAGGAATCGCAACAATTCAACCCAATCGAGTACGATCGGGTTGATTAACACCCCCTGCTGGCAACCCATTGGCCGCGAGTCTGCAGGGGGCGGCGTTGCACCAGCAGCTCTTGTGAGCTGCTGATGCAATGTTAAATGTGGAGAGCGTATTGCTCTCCGCATTCAGCGATGTCTTGCGGACCTGATCCGCACTGTCGGATCAGGTCCGCAAGACATTTCTTAAATATGCCTCAGCAAAACTCAGTCTACTACATTTGTTTCAAAAATTCTTCAAAAACTGATCATTTCTAGTTCCCTTTTTTATTCTTAGGTGAATTCAAGTCTTAAAATGATAATTGCTTTTGATAACACATTTTAATAAAAAGCAATATTTAATACTCCAAGATGGGATTTTTTAACATATCTTTTGGTGATTTTACATGGAAAGCTCCAACTGATATGTGTTTGATCATGTCATAAAAGCTTTCAATATTAATGACTCCAGGGAACCTCTTATAGCTAGGCATGAGGGCAGAATTGTAATATTACTATGAAGTTTGAGTTTTCATCCCTGCAGGTGGTTTTATACAAGGAAGGGTGGTTGTTCCTTCATACAGGAATAGTTATTTTTGTGCATTCTTCCAGTACAGCGTCTTTTACACAGCAAATGAGGCTGCAGTATCCAGTAGCATGAGGTTACATGTAGTTGCCTGATTAGAGAGGAACTTCAAATAAAGTTTGCAAGACCTGACATCAAATTGCCTGCCATCTTATAAGTTGTCAATTTACTGTAGAATGTCTGTGTGTTAAAGTAATGTTATGAATTGTGAAAAAAGTATTTCTCTACATTTCTCAGTCTTACATAAATATTGATTGAAAGTATTTCTGTGTCTTTCTCTTTTAGTTCTCATATTTTCCTGTTTATTTTTTCTTTATTCAATTTTAATACAATATATTTTAACCTCTTTCTTTTTTTTCTATTGTTGATTGTATATTTTTGCCCTCAGTTGTTTTGATAAGGGACATGAATTCCCTGTACTCAAGGTTAATCAAGTAGGCTGGATATGTGGTTGACCTCCACTTTAATGGTAGCGCAAGATGAGGAATAACATGGGATGATGGCAAGCAGAAGAGAAATTACTGGAGACGTGACTTTCATGGAGTATTCATAAAGCAGCTTCTTCCTCTGCATTCCCATCCTCTTTTCTTTCTCTTATGGCTTGACCTAGGAAGGCCAATCATATTAAGGGTCTGATGGCAAGACTTTCAGACAGGATGAGCTAGTGGAACTCTTAGGTGCTTCTATATGAATATGTACCATGGGTGACAGTAGGAAAGTTTGCATCACTGAAAAAGAGCCCAGCAAATGTCATGATGCTTCTTCTGCAGGCCCTGATCATTTCTCAGGGGGTTATTTATAGGTAGGGATAAGTATCAGAGAGCTAGTGGACAGCCCTTTGTGTGTGTGATCAGAATAGCAGTTTTCCAGGGCATATATTCTTATATATGGAATTGCTATATGTCCCACGTTTTCACTTGGTCTTGAACCTTTCCCCCTTACTTTACCATGACTGGTAATACTAAGAAAGCTTATTTTTTCGCAAGCCCCTTCCTTTTCCCACTTGCTATAATGTCTATTGCCCTCCTTGCTATTTATTCAATATATTTCTATGTAGACTCCTCATGTGCCAGAACTTACCTGACTCCTGGTCTGGATCCCGGTCTCGGCGAATGCAGAGAGTGATTTCTTCAGGCTCGGATTCCCATGTGGAGGGACACCGAGGCTCAACTCCTACAGATTCTGCTGCAGCTCCCTATGCCGGCCATCTCCTAATTACCTGATCTCCTAACTGGAAGCTATTGTAGTTAGAGTTTCTATAAAAGGTCACTCAGCCCACCACTCTGGGCAAAGTTATTGCCTTATCTTCCTTGTTCCTGGAGTTTGGCAAATCTACCTTGCACTTGCGTATGCTCACCTGATTCCTGAAAGCCAAGCATACTTACTTGTTACCTGCGTATGCTCACCTTGTTCCAGAGACCAATCAAACTTACCTGATACCTGTGTATGCTCACATTGTTCCAGAGACCATGAATACCTACCTTGCACCTGCATATTCTCACCTGGTTCCTGAAAGCCAAGCATACTTACCTGTTACCTGCGTATGCTAACCTTGTTCCAGAGACCAAGCATACTTACCTGATACTTGCATTTGCTCACCTTGTTTCAGAGACAAAGAATACTTACCTTGCACCTGCGTATGCTCACTTGATTCCTGAAAGGTAAGCAGACTTGTCTGATACCTGTGCATGAAATGTGATGTGATAGGAGCGCCTAAAGGTGGGTTTCCTGCTGCTAAAAATGTTTTTCCCTCAAGTAAACAGAATGAAAGTGTGTACAGAAATTAAAAAAATTTAGCAGCGCTAAAGAAAGCTTGGAAATGATGAATTCAATATAACTGATTGTATTTTAAACAATAATATTTATTTAAAATCTTTAATCACATTGGAACAATATATTTCTTTAAAATTAAGGGACGTCTCCCTATTTGAAATAAACAGATGAAATACTGGCTAAAAATATATATAGAGTAAATCTTCATAAATTACTAAGGCTTTAAATACAGATATTGATTTACACAACAGATAATCATGAGATCCGTTTCTCAGACTAATATATTTAAGGTGTATTACGATCTTTGCAAACCCTAAAAATTAAACAGTTTCTATATCTTATTTTAAGTGAACTTAACACAATGTAAGAAAATCATTAAAAGTTTCCTTTTGGTAATGGCAATACTACAAAGTATCCATTCACCTAAAAACGGATGAATTTTCAGTTTTTGAATACTTTGGGGCCTAGTTATCAAGCCGTCAACCTCAAATACGCTGGAATTCCGCAGCGTATTTGTGACAAGGCTGATTCGCCTTAGTTATCAAAGGCTAGAGACCGGCAAAAGTAGAATTTTGTGACGTAAACTTCGATCCGCCGGACTCAGTCCGACACAGATCGATTCTTACGTCACTCCAGATGTTCCGCACACAAGTGCGGCACTATCTGACTACTTTTGCTAGTTATCAAAAAACTAGCAGGTACACTCGGCACTTTTACGGCCCAGCGTACCTGGTTTTCAAACCGCCACCCTGGAGGCGGCGGATCCCATAGGAATCAATGGGAGTCTGACCATAGCGAAAGTACAAGTTCGCTGCTGCCAGACATCCCATTGATTCCTATGGGAGCTGTCTACACCTAACACCCTAACATGTACCCCGAGTCTAAACACCACTAATCTGTCCCCCCCTAAACCGCAGCAACTAAATAAAGTTATTACCCCCTAAACCGCCGCTCCCGGAGCCCACCGCAAGCTACTCTATACATATTAACCCCTAAACCGCCGCTCCCGGAGCCCACCGCAAGCTACTCTATACATATTAACCCCTAAACCGCCGCTCCCGGAGCCCACCGCAACTATAATAAATGTATTAACCCCTAAACCGCCGCTCCCGGAGCCCACCGCCACCTACATTATACCTAGTAACCCCTATCCTGCCCCTCTATACCGCCGCCCTCTATAATAACGTTATTAACCCCTATCCTGCTGATCCCGCACCTCGCCGCAAATAAATAAATAGTTTAACCCATAAACCGCCGCTCCCTGAACCCGCCGCAACCTATATTAAATTTATTAACCCCTATCCTGCCCCCCCTACACCGTCGCCACCTATAATAAATTTATTAACCCCTATCCTGCCCCCCACTACACCGCCGCCACTGTAATAAATTTATTAACCCCTAAACCTAAGTCTAACACTAACCCTAAAACCCCCCTAACTTAAATATTAATTAAATAAATCTAAATAATATTTCTATTATGAACAAAATTATTCCTATTTAAAACTAAATACTTACCTTTAAAATAAACCCTAATATAGCTACAATACAAATAATAATTATATTGTAGCTATCTTAGGATTTATTTTTATTTTACAGGCAAATTTCAATTTATTTTAACTAGGTACAATAGCTATTAAATAGTTATTAACTATTTAATAGCTTACCTAGCTAAAATAAAGAGAAATTAACCTGTAAAATAAAAACTAACCTAAGTTACAATTACACCTAACACTACACTATACTTAAATAAATTATTCCTATTTAAAACTAAATACATACCTTTAAAATAAACCCTAATATAGCTACAATATAAATAATAATTATATTGTAGCTATCTTAGGATTTATTTTTATTTTACAGGTAACTTTGTATTTATTTTAGCTAGTTAGAATAGTTATTAAATAGTTATTAACTATTTAATAACTACCTAGCTAAAAGAAATACAAAATTACCTGTAAAATAAATCCTAACCTAAGTTACAATTAAACCTAACACAACACTATCATTAAATTAATTAAATAAATTACCTACAAATAACTACAATTAAATACAATTACATAAACTAACTAAAGTACAAAAAATAAAAAAGCTAAGTTACAAAAAAAAAAAAAAAAATAAGTTACAAACATTTAAAAAATATTACAACAATTTTAAGCTACTTACACCTAATCTAAGCCCCCTAATAAAATAACAACCCCCCCCAAAATAAAAAAATGCCCTACCCTATTCTAAATTAAAAAAGTTCAAAGCTCTTTTACCTTACCAGCCCTTAAAAGGGCCATTTGTGGGGCATGCCCAAAAGAATTCAGCTCTTTTGCCTGTAAAAGAAAAATACAACCCCCCCCAACATTAAAACCCACCACCCACATACCCCTAATCTAACCCAAACCCCCCTTAAAATAACCTAACACTAATCCCCTGAATATCATCCTACCTTGTCTTCACTCAGCCGAGTAGCGATGGAACCGAAGAGGACATCCGGAGCGGCAGAAGTGATCATCCAAGGGGCGCTGAAGAAATCTTCCATCCGATGAAGTGATCCTCCAAGCGGCGCTAAAGAACTCTTCCATCCGGGCGATGTCATCTTCCAAGAGGCGCTGAAGAAGTCTTCTATCCGGGCGATGTCATCTTCCAAGCCGGGTCTTCAATCTTCATCCCGTCGACGCGGAATATCCTTCTCTACCGACGGACTACCGACGAATGAAGGCTCCTTTAAGGGACGTCATCCAAGATGGCGTCCCTTCAATTCCGATTGGCTGATAGGATTTTATCAGCCAATCGGAATTAAGGTAGGAAAAATCTGATTGACTGATTGAATCAGCCAATCAGATTCAAGTTCAATCTGATTGGCTGATCCATTCAGCCAATCATATTGAGCTCGCATTCTATTGGCTGATCGGAACAGCCAATAGAATGCGAGCTCAATCTGATTGGCTAATTGGATCAACCAATCGGATTGAACTTGAATCTGATTGGCTGATTCAATCAGCCAATCAGATTTTTCCTACCTTAATTCCGATTGGCTGATAGAATCCTATCAGCCAATCGGAATTGAAGGGACGCCATCTTGGATGATGTCCCTTAAAGGAGCCTTCATTCGTCGGTTATTCGTCAGTAAAGAAGGATGTTCCGCGTCGGCAGGATGAAGATTGAAGACCCTGCTTGGAAGATGACATCGCCCGGATAGAAGACTTCTTCAGAGCCTCTTGGAAGATGACATCGCCCGGATGGAAGAGTTCTTCAGCGCCGCTTGGAGAATCACTTCATCGGATGGAAGATTTCTTCAGCGCCACTTGGAGGATCACTTCTGCCGCTCCGGGTCTCCTCTTCGGTTCCATCGCTGATCGACTGAGTGAAGAAGACTAAAGGTAGGATGATCTTCAGGGGATTAGTGTTAGGTTATTTTAAGGGGGGTTTGGGTTAGATTAGGGGTATGTGGGTGGTGGGTTTTAATGTTGGGGGAGTTGTATTTTTCTTTTACAGGCAAAAGAGCTGAATTCTTTGGGGCATGCCCCCACAAAGGCCCTTTTAAGGGCTGGTAAGGTAAAAGAGCTTTGAACTTTTTTAATTTAGAATAGGGTAGGGCATTTTTTTATTTTGGGGGGCTTTGTTATTTTATTAGGTGGCTTACATTAGGTGTAAGTAGCTTAAAATTGTTGTAATATTTTTAAAATATTTGTAACTTATTTTTTTTATTTTTTGTAACTTAGCTTTTTTTTTTTGTACTTTAGTTAGTTTATGTAATTGTTTTTAATTGTAGTTATTTGTAGTTAATTTATTTAATTCATTTAAAGATAGTGTAGTGTTAGGTTTAATTGTAACTTAGGTTAGGATTTATTTTACAGGTAATTTTGTATTTCTTTTAGCTAGGTAGTTATTAAATAGTTAATAACTATTTAATAACTATTCTAACTAGCTAAAATAAATTGAAAGTTACCTGTAAAATAAAAATAAATCCTAAGATAGCTACAATATAATTATTATTTATATTGTAGCTATATTAGGGTTTATTTTAAAGGTAAGTATTTAGTTTTAAATAGGAATAATTTAGTTCATAATAGAAGTATTATTTAGATTTATTTAATTAATATTTAAGTTAGGGGGGTGTTAGGGTTAGTGTTAGACTTAGGTTTAGGGGTTAATACATTTATTACAGTGGCGGCGGTGTAGTGGGGGGCAGGATAGGGGTTAATAAATTTATTATAGGTGGCGACGGTGTAGGGGGGGCAGATTAGGGGTTAATAAATTTAATATAGGTTGCGGCAGGGTCTGGGAGTGGCGGTTTAGGGGTTAAACTATTTATTTAGTTGCGGCGAGGTGCGGGATCAGCAGGATAGGGGTTAATAACTTTATTATAGAGGGCGACGGTATATGGGGGGCAGGATAGGGGTTACTAGGTATAATGTAGGTGGCAGCGGTGTCCGGGAGCGGTGGTTTAGGGGTTAATACATTTATCAGAGTTGCGGCAGGGTCTAGGAGCGGCGGTTTAGGGGTTAATACATTTATCAGAGTTGCGGCAGGGTCTAGGAGCGGCGGTTTAGGGGTTAATACATTTATCAGAGTTGCGGCAGGGTCTAGGAGCGGCGGTTTAGGGGTTAGTAACTTTATTTAGTTGCGGGGGCTCCGGGAGCGCCGGTATAGGGGGTAGAACAGTGCAGTTTAGTGTGAGTGCTTAGTGACAGGCTAGCAATAAAGCTGGGAAAAAGCCGAAGAGCAGCGAGATCGGATGAGTGATAACTCTCACAGTCCGCTGCTCATCGCCCCGTACTTGGTGCGCAGCTTTTTGACAGCTTTATTTGATAACTTAGGCGAAATTTTTCAGGTCCGCGGCGGCGATGTGAGGCGAGCTTAGGCGGGCGTATTAGGCCGGCGAAGGCAGGAAAGTTGACACGTTGATAACTACCCCCCTTTGTCTTAGAGTTAAATTTAGGCACTGTAATAGTCATTATCCCAGCTTTGGAATCCAACTGGCAGCTATTTTTGAAGCCAGACAATTGCGGATGTGAGTGTCTCTTTTGTGAAGTGTTTTTAACACCTTTATATGATTCACATATATATCCTTAGTAGGAAATGAAAAAAGAGGTACCTTTTTTGTGTCTCGGTTGCAACCGCTGGTCCTTGTTCTCTGTGAGTGATTCACAGACTGCTCGATCCCGATGCCGTCATGAGTCACCTGATTCCTCTCTTTGTGTCAGAGGTCATGTTCCGTCTCGGCAATGTGGTTATCCTTTTACCCAAATGAATTATTTCACCTGAGCCTCCTTGGTATTAAAGCCTCCTCAATTTTAGTGGAGATAGAATATTTCGTTCTTTAGATTTGGCAGTGGCAATCCACTCTTTCGGGTTCTTTAGACAAAAACGGACTTCAAACTGCAGGGTCGCAAAACTTGGTGACAATCTTTCAGCAGAATGTTCAACAAAGTGTGACAGGTCCCATTCAACGCATTTCACCCTCCTGGGCTTTATCAAGAATCTTGATAAAGCACAGGAGGGTGAAACGTGATCAATTTTGAGTATTATGTGTCTGCTATACCAGTGAACGCTTTCCTCAAACCAGCTGTGCCTGCTGTACCTACCTTGTATTCCACAACAGTCTCACCCTCTACTGCACAATTCAAGGATCAGTGTCCACTAGACTTTGTTACTGCAACTTACTTAAATATTCAGAACTTTGTATGGGACTTTAGTGTTCTGCCTTTGGTCTATGTTCAGACTTGTTGTTTCTTTTATCTTAAATTGAAACTACAGGTTGTTCTTTTTTCTTATCATTCAGTAAAGCTTTTAAAATACTTTTGTTGTTTAGTGTATCTGTTCCTGCATTCTAAGTTCCAGATACCCTAAACCCCTCACCACCTCACACCATGAAAAGTAATGATGGGTAATCCCCATTTGTATCACATTACATGGTGGTGTGGGTGGCCGACTGTATTCCTTACACCCTCAATAAATGTAGGACCAGGCATTGGTTGCCTTACCATGCTTACCGCTCCTTCTTCTTTATTGTCTGGTTACTGCTCCTGATGATACTAAGTCAGTATCTGTTTTAACTATTACCACCAGGTGTCTTCACTAAGGTATTAGTTAATTAGTTAGTTTTAGATTGTACCCGGATTTCGTCCCGCCTAAATTTTGTTTTAGGTACCATTGCCACAGATTATAGATCCACTGCAAATTAGATCTTGTGGTCCATCTGCCTGAAGCAGTTTTATCTTATATTTGACTTCATTCATTCCAAAATTTTGCTGAGGGAGTCAACTCAAAATATCTTCAAAATGATAAACAACGGGTTATGTTGACTGAACCCAATCAAAAAGGGAAACATCAGAAGACAAAAAGACTGCTTAGTAGGCCACACAATACTTCCTCTACAGTAAGTTAAGTGATCAGATCATTTCAATGTTTCTTTGACCTTACTGTGTATTTGTGTGGCTGACAAGTTTATGCTTTATTTGCATTTTATTCCATTTTGTTGAATGTGCTTATAAATGTCCCAAAAACATACCAAATACATTGTAAAACTGGCTTTAGGCATTATAAATCTTTGCATGCTTCAAGTTTCTGGGTCAGTGTTCTTCATTCTTCATGACATGATAGGTAGTAGACTTGAGGGATCAACAAAATTTGGATGAATTTGCATTTCAGACAGGATAGAAATAAAAGATTAAAGAGTAAATATTCTGTGCCGGATTACGACTTTAGCGCAATCATTCACACGCAAGAGATATTAGGTTTTCACATTCGTTTGCACACAAGTTAAATTGCGCTCACATTACAAGTTGAAAGTAAACATGTTCACTTGAGCGCAATTTAAATTAATGTTCGTCGGGGTAGTGCATCCTCAGAGCTGTGGATAACTGTTTCACAAAACAAAAAAGTGTCACAAGACACATCAAAAATACATTACACAATACAGTTACTTATATAATATGTATAATAACGATATGAGAATAAGGGAGCTGTTTTAAAAATAAAATATATATGTGTATAAATTATGTCAGAGGTGCAGACCCTATAATACTATAGTTATGAAAAATATTAGATATGTGCATGGCTAAAAAATTCGGTTCGGATCGATTCGGACTTTTCGAATTTCGGTTCGGATCGATTCAAATTTGGCAAAATTTGAATGAATTTGTTTCGTATTTATTCGGATTCGAATGAATTTGTTTCGGATTTATTCAGATTTGAATAAATTCGGCTGAATTCGGTTCTATTCGGTTCGATTCGGTTCCGAAATTCGGAAATTCGGTATGTTTTAGGATATGCTGTGTATTAGACTAGTATTATATGTACTGTATATTAGGTGTAAATACTAGTGTAATACACGGCCATCCAAATCTACCGAATAAAGTCAGTAGTTAAGAGCTTTATGGGCTAACGCCGGAACATAAAGCTCTTAACTACAGTGCTAAAGTACACTAACACCCATAAACTACCTATGAACCACTAAACCGAGGCCCCCCCACATCGCAAACACTATCATAAAATTATTTAACCCCTAATCTGCCGACCGGACACCGCCGCCACCTACATTATAGCTATTAATCCCTAATCTGCAGTCCCTAACATCGCCGACCCCTACATTATAGTTATTAACCCCTAATCTGCCCCCCCCAACATCGCCGCAATCTAACTACAAGTATCAACCCCTAATCTGCCGACCGGACATCGTCGCCACCTACATTATAGCTATTAACCCCTAATCTGCTGTCCCTAACATCGCCGACCCCTACATTATAGTTATTAACCCCTAATCTGCCCCCCCAACGTCGCCGCAACCTAACTACAAGTATTAACCCCTAATCTGCTGACCAGACATCGCCACCACTATAATAAATGTATTAACCCCTAAACCGCTGCACTCCCGCCTCGCAAACACTATAATAAATTTTATTAACCCCTAATCTGCCTTCCCTAACATCGCCGCCACCTACCTACAATTATTAACTCCTAATCTCCCGCCCCCAACGTCGCCGCTACTATAATAAAGTTATTAACCCCTAAACCTAAGTCTAACCCTAACACCCCCTAACTTAAATATAATTTAAATAAAATGAAATAAATTTACCATAATTAAATAAATTAATCCTATTTAAAACTAAATACTTACCTGTAAAATAAACCCTAATATAGCTACAATATAACTAATAGTTACATTGTAGCTATTTTAGGATTTATATTTATTTTACAGGCTACTTTGTATTTATTTTAACTAGGTACAATAGTTATTAAATAGTTAATAACTATTTAATAACTACCTAGCTAAAATAAATACAAATTTACCTGTAAAATAAATCCTAACCTAAGTTACAATTAAACCTAACACTACACTATCATTAAATAAATTAAATAAATTAACTACAAGTACCTACAATTAAATGCAATTAAATAAACTAAACTAAAGTACAAAAAACCCCACTAAATTACAAAAAATAAAAAAATATTACAAGAATTTTAAACTAATTACACCTAATCTAAGCCCCCTAATAAAATAACAAAGCCCCCAAAATAAAAAATGCCCTACCCTATACTAAATTACAAAAGTTAACAGCTCTATTACCTTACCAGCCCTTAAAAGGGCCTTTTGCGGGGCATGCCCCAAAGAAAACAGCTCTTTTGCCTGTAAAAAAAAAAAAACACAATACCACCCCCCAACATTACAACCCACCACCCACATACCCCTACTCTAACCCAAACTCCCCTTAAATAAACCTAACACTACCCCCCTGAAGATCTCCCTACCTTGAGTCGTGTTCACCCAGCCAGGCCGAAGTCTTCATCCGATGGGGCAGAAGAGGACATCCAGACTGGCAGAAGTCTTCATCCAAGCGGGGCAAGAAGAGGTCTTCCATCCATCAGAAAAGTACCAAAAACAAACAAACACTAAATTACCAAAAATAAAAAAATATTACAAGAATTTTAAACTAATTACACCTAATCTAAGCCCCCTACTAGCTATTAATATAGCTACAATATAACTAATAGTTACATTGTAGCTATTTTAGGATTTATATTTATTTTACAGGCAACTTTGTATTTATTTTAACTAGGTACAATAGTTATTAAATAGTTAATAACTATTTAATAACTACCTAGTTAAAATAAATACAAATTTACCTGTAAAATAAATCCTAACCTAAGTTACAATTACACCTAACACTACACTATCATTAAATTAATTAAATAAATGAATCCTATTTAAAACTAAATACTTACCTGTAAAATAAACCCTAATATAGCTACAATATAACTAATAGTTACATTGTAGCTATTTTAGGATTTATATTTATTTTACAGGCAACTTTGTATTTATTTTAACTAGGTACAATAGTTATTAAATAGGTATTGACTATTTAATAGCTACCTAGTTAAAATAATTACAAAATTACCTGTAAAATAAATCCTAACCTAATTTTCAATTAAACCTAACACTACACTATCATTAAATAAATTAAATAAATTAACTACAAGTACCTACAATTAAATACAATTAAATAAACTAAACTAAAGTACAAAAAAAACCCCACTAAATTACAAAAAATAAAAAAATATTACAAGAATTTTAAACTAATTACACCTAATCTAAGCCCCCTAATAAAATAACAAAGCCCCCCAAAATAAAAAAATGCCCTACAACCCACCACCCACATACCCCTACTCTAACCCAAACCCCCCTTAAATAAACCTAACACTACCCCCCTGAAGATCTCCCTACCTTGAGTTGTGTTCACCCAGCCGGGCCGAAGTCTTCATCCGATGGGGCAGAAGAGGACATCCGGACCGGCAGAAGTCTTCATCCAAGCGGGGCAAGAAGAGGTCTTCCATCCATCAGAAGTCTTCATCCAGGCGGCATCTAAATACATATACATGACTAAAGATTTATATGCATTTTTATATATATTTTTATTATTATCGGTTATTTGTAGAGTGCCAACAGATTCCTCAGCTATATGTGTATGTGTGTGTGCCTATATATGTATGCATTTGTATTTATGTATTTATATGTGTATATATGTATTTACAGACATATGTACACGTATAAAGACACACACACATATATATATATATATATATATATATATATATATATATATGTGTGTGTGTGTTTTGGAGCCTTTAGCAGTTAAGTAGATGAAAACATCTTAAAGCATATTTATGCAATATTCAGATTTAATAAAGTGTTATTGTGTGTATTTACTCTAAATATTTCATATTCCAATGTTCTGCACATAATGTTCTGCACGTAACAGAATATGTTGTAAGTATTTATAAATAGGAATTCCTATATATATATATATATATATATATATAAAGTATATATATATATTGTACTAGAATACCATCAGATAAATGTAAGAATATGTATTTATGAATAAATAGAACATATTCTACTATGTGAAGAACATTGGAATGTGAAATATTCATATTTCTACGTAGGGTTTGAGCACATGAGAATATGGGACTGGGTTTGTGCACGATCCCAAGGGGGAAATAGGTTATCATGCGTGCAATATTCTAAGTTCAGCTTTTGCATGTGGCGGGTTTGCGCAAGAGTGATAACTTTTTAATCTCAACTCATAATACAAGCACAAACCGTTACGCACAAAAACTTTACTTCTATCGAGCCTGACTGCAAGGCTGCTGAACAAAAACAGGCAGTTTCTCGTCTGTCTGTCAATGTTTTGAATATTGAGGCCATAGACTTAAATGGAGTCTGATAACAGTATTCTGCTGCTGTAGCTTGGCTAATGCACAAAATGGAAATTCAAAAGCTTTGTAAGCTGACAAATCTTTTTTATTTTTATTGGCAGCTATGGAAATGGCCTGCTGAAAACTCAAAACATCAAAATATATAGAGGGCGCTGAAATCTAATAGGTTAATTTGGATATTGGTACTGTTTTTGTACTGACTCATAAAAATAGGCTGTCCTTAATTCTTAAATTTGCTACAGCTTAAACCCCTTTTACTATATCAAGAAAGTACTTATTCGTATGGGGTTAATACATCCTCTGTCTTTATTTAAAAAATTCAAGCAATCAAATATTAAAAGTTCACAATTTTTTTATTCAATAAATATGTCCATATATTTAAAATCTGTTCACAAAAATGAATCCTACTTTTAAAACCTATGTGATTACGCCACACTACTGATACAAAGTATCACTTAACGTATTATAAAAATAGAAATAGAAACATTCATACTTTGTATACAAAGTCAAACACGCTGCACACTCAGTCCTGAGGATAATCTCACAATTAGTATCACCCTCAATAAGAAAAACATCTAAATGAGGGCTAACATATAAAACAAACACTTTAGCCAACTTCTATAAGAGATCGGATTTAGTCCATAAAAGTCAACAGTTTATATGCTTGCAAAGTTGTATTTTCAAACGTTTACTTTGCACCAGATATTTCACTGTAAGAGATTCTTTTAAATATCCAGTTATGGGGGTTGTTCTTTAGAATCTGATTTTTCCTTTATAAAGTTTATGTAATGTTCCACAAGATGTACGTTTATATTTCTATACAGCTGGGAGGCCTGCTTACCTCTCTCCCTTCCTCCTTCGGGGTTGTGAGCTTTAGCCTTGTTACTCTTCATTTAAGTTGCTTCGGTTGTTCGGCTGTAGTGAGCCGTAGCCGTCCGAGACTTCCACGCTGCTGTACGCGTGTGACGTCACTTATCCTCCGACACCTGGATATACTTGCGCAAGTATTTCTTCCGTTCTTTCGGCTCCCAATTCAGGTTCCTCTCTGCATTTTAGTACTTTGTACGCAGAGTTGGCAACTTTCTTGCAGGCTTTTCCGCCTCCCGTCTGGTCCTTTGGTCACGGTGATCTTTACAGAGTCTGTCTGGTCTCTCTTATCACTCACAAGGGTTCCTTACACAGTTCTACGCATTTCACCCTCTAATGGGGCTTTGCTGCTGAAAACTCAACCAAAGGAAACTTGGTCTAAATGTTTTGAAATCATTTAACACTGACATTTTGGGTTGACAAATTGCTGCTTTAGAGGAACCTTGTGAAATATACATGTCAAAGTTATTATAATGGAACCTTTTCAAACCGCTTCTTTAAAAGGTCCCAGACATGTATTTTTCCAAAGTGTCTTCTTTTAAAGTGGCAATTTGGGAAATCTAGACAGAATCCATGTTCCTGATCTACTGCTCCCTGTTCCTGATTTGGCCAGTTAGGGACATATATACATAAGCTTGTGCTGTAATCTAACAAATCACTGTGTAGAATCTTACTCAATCAGGTAAATGTCACAATATTTAACTATGATGGAGACGCTCTAGCTTCTCTGGAAGATCTGTGACAAGCGCACTCTCCAAGGTATTTGAAAAAGCAGGGAAAATAAATAATGATAATGATAATGAAATGTTTTCTTTTTCTTAATGAAACATATTACAGGGAGATGAAGTGCCCTTTTAAGATAGCAAAACTCAGTCTACTACATTTGTTTCAAAAATTCTTCAAAATCTGATCATTTCTAGTTCCCTTTTTTATTTTTAGGTGAATTCAAGTCTTAAAATGATAATTGCTTTTGATAACACATTTTAATAAAAAGCAATATTTAATACTCCAAGATGGGATTTTTTAACATATCTTTTGGTGATTTTACATGGAAAGCTCCAACTGATATGTGTTTGATCATGTCATAAAAGCTTTCAATATTAATGACTCCAGGGAACCTCTTATAGCTAGGCATGAGGGCAGAATTGTGATATTACTATGAAGTTGAGTTTTCATCCCTGCAGGTGGTTTTATACAAGGAAATGTGGTTGTTCCTTCATACAGGAATAGTTACTTTTGTGCATTCTTCCAGTACAGCGTCTTTTACACAGCAAATGAGGCTGCAGTATCCAGTAGCATGAGGTTACATGTAGTTGCCTGATTAGAGAGGAACTTCAAATAAAGTTCGCAAGACCTGACATCAAATTGCCTGCCATCTTATAAGTTGTCAATTTAATGTAGAATTTCTGTGTGTTAAAGTAATGTTATGAATTGGGAAAAAAGTATTTCTCTACATTTCTCAGTCTTACATAAATATTGATTGAAAGTATTTCTGTGTCTTTCTCTTTTAGTTCTCATATGTTCCTGTTTATTTTTTCTTTATTCAATTTTAATACAATATATTTTAACCTCTTTCTTTTTTTTCTATTGTTGATTGTATATTTTTGCCCTCAGTTGTTTTGATAAGGGAAATTAATTCCCTGTACTCAAGGTTAATTTAATTTAATTGAAAAGGAGAGTAGGTTGGATATGAGGTTGACCTCCACTTTAATGGTAGCGCAAGATGAGGAATATCATATACCTTCATGTAGTATTCATTTTACAAGAGTAAAGCAGCTTCTTCCTCTGCATTCCCATCCTCTTTTCTTTCTCTTATGGCTTGACCTAGGAAGGCCAATCATATTAAGGGTCTGATGGCAAGACTTTCAGACAGGATGAGCTAGTGGAACTCTTAGGTGCTTCTATATGAATATGTACCATGGGTGACAGTAGGAAAGTTTGCATCACTGAAAAAGAGCCCAGCAAATGTCATGATGCTTCTTCTGCAGGCCCTGATCATTTCTCAGGGGGTTATTTATAGGTAGGGATAAGTATCAGAGAGCTAGTGGACAGCCCTTTGTGTGTTTGATCAGAATAGCAGTTTTCCAGGGAATATATTCTTATATATGGAATTGCTATATGTTTCACATTTTCACTTGGTCTTGAACCTTTCCCCCTTACTTTACCATGACTGGTAAGACTAAGAAAGCTTATTTTTTTGCAAGCCCCTTCCTTTTGCCACTTGCTATAATGTCTATTCCCCTCCTTGCTATTTATCCAATCTATTTCTATGTAGACTCCTCATGTGCCAGAACTTACCTGACTCCTGGTCTGGATCCCGGTCTCGGCAAATGCAGAGAGTGATTTCTTCAGGCTCTGCGTCCCATGTGGAGGGACACCGAGGCTCAACTCCTACAGCTTCTGCTGCAGCTCCCTATGCCGGCCATCTCCTAATTACCAGATCTCCTAACTGGAAGCTATTGTAGTTAGAGTTTCTATAAAAGGTCACTCAGCCCACCACTCTGGGCTAAGTTATTGCCTTATCTTCCTTGTTCCTGGAGTTTGGCAAATCTACCTTGCACCTGCGTATGCTCATCTGGTTCCTGAAAGCCAAGCATACTTACCTTTTACCTGTGTATGCTACCCTTGTTCCAGAGACCAAGCATACTTATCTGATACTTGCATATGCTCACCTTGTTTCAGAGACCAAGAATACTTACCTTGCACCTGCGTATGCTCACTTGGTTCCTGAAAGCTAAGCAGACTTTCCTGATACCTGTGCATGCTCACCTTGTTCCTGAAGCTGTGTCTGCAGTACCTATCTGCTATTCTGTGACAGTTTCACCAACAGTACCTGCTGGGTATCCTGTGCCTGTTGAGTATTATGTGTCTGCTATACCAGTGAAAGCTTTCCTCAAACGAGCTGTGCCTGCTGTACCTACCTTGTATTCCACAACAGTCTCACCCTCTACTGCACAATTCAAGGATCAGTGTCCACTAGACTTTGTTACTGCAACTTACTTAAGTATTCAGAACTTTGTATGGGACTTTAGTGTTCTGCCTTTGGTCTATGTTCAGACTTGTTGTTTCTTTTATCTTAAATTTAAACTACAGGTTGTTCTTTTTGCTTATCATTCAGTAAAGCTTTTAAAAGACATTTGTTGTTTAGTGTATCTGTTTCTGCATTCTAAGTTCCAGACACCCTAAACCGCTCACCACCTCACACCATGAGCAGTAATGATGGGTAATCCCCATTTGTATCACATTACATGGTGGTGTGGGTGGTCAGCTGTATTCCTTACACCCTAAATAAATCTAGGACCAGACATTGGTTGCCTTACCATGCTTACCGCTCCTTCTTCTTTATTGTCTGGTAACTACTCCTGATGATACTAAGTCAGTATCTGCTTTAACTATTACCACCAGGTGTCTTCACTAAGGTATTAGTTAATTATTTAGTTTTAGATTGTACCCGGATTTCTTCCCGCCTAAATTTTGTTTTAGGTAATATTGCCACAGATTATAGATCCACTGCAAATTAGATCTTGTGAAGCAGTTTTGTCTTATATTTGACTTCATTCCAAAATTTTGCTGAGGGAGTCAAGTCAGGTCAGCAGGTTTTTCAAAATATCTTCAAAATGATAAACAACGGGTAATGTTGACTGAACCCAATCAAAAAGGGAAACATCCGAATCACTTTAAGACAAAAAGACTGCTTAGTATGCCACACAATACTTGTCCCAAAACATACCAAATACATTGTAAAACTGGCTTTAGGCATTATAAATCTTTGCATGCTTCAAGTTTCTGGGTCAGTGTTCTTCATTCTTCATGACATTATAGGTAGTAGACTTGACGAATCAACAAAATTTGGACGAATTTGCATTTCAGACAGGATAGAAATAAAAAATTAAAGAGTAAATATTCTGGGCCTGATTATGACTGGAGAGCAATCATTCACACGCAAGAGAGATCAGGTTTTCACGTTCGTTTGCACACAAGTTAAATTGCGCTCACATTACAAGTTTAAAGTAAACGTGTTCTCTTGAGCGCAATTTAAATTAATGTTCGTCGGGGTAGTGCATCCTCAGAGCTGTGGCTAACTGTTTCACAAAACAAAAAAGTGTCACGAGGCACATCAAAATACATTACACAATACAGTTACTTGTATAATAACACTATTCAAAAAAAGTTATAAAAAAAGTCAGGAAAAAAGGGCTTTAACATAGACATATATACATATACATGACTAAAGATTTATATGCATTTTTATATATTTTATTGTTATTATTATCAGTTATTTATAGAGTGCCAACAGATTCTGCAGCTATATGTGTATGCGTGTGTGCCTATATATGCATGCAGATGTATTTATATATTTATATGTGTATATATGTATTTACATACATATGTACACATATAAAGACATTATATCCTATATAATAAAAGGCCAAGTGTGTTTGTCCGAAGCTGTCATGCGCAGTAGAGACAGCACGAGGACAAACACACCTGGCCTTTGAGTCCCTAGCTGATCTGCGCTCTGCGGCAGAAGTGGGCATGAATGGGGGTGAGTGGGGGGCATGGCCGACGTGAAGGGGGCATGGCCGGACGTGAATGGACATGATGGGGCATGGCCTGCATGAAGGGGGCGTGGCCGGGCACGGTCCCGCAATAGAGGGGAGAGAGGCGAGAGAGGGGAGAGAGATAGAGAGGGCAAAGAGATAGAGAGGGGGAGAAATAGAGAGGGGAGAGATATAGAGAGGGGGGAGAGAGAGGGGGGAGAGATGTAAGAGAGAGGGGGGAGAGAGAGAGAGGGGAGGAGAGAGAGGGGAGAGAGAGAGGAGGGGAGAGAGAGAGAGAGAGAGAGAGGAGGGGAGAGAGAGAGAGAGGGGAGAGAGAGAGAGAGGGGGGAGAGAGAGAGGGGGAGAGAGAGAGGAGGGGAGAGAGAGAGGAGGGGAGAGAGAGAGAGGAGGGGAGAGAGAGAGAGGGGGGAGAGAAAGAGAGGAGAGAGAGAGGGGGAGAGAGAGCGCAAAAGAGAGGGGGGAGAGAGAGCGCAAAAGAGAGGGGGAGGGAGTGCAAAAGAGAGGGGGGAGAGAGAGAGCAAAAGAGAGGGGGAGAGAGAGCACAAAAGAGAGGGGGGAAGAGAGAGCGCAAAAGAGGGGGAGAGAGCACAAAAGAGAGTGGTGAAGAGCGTAAAGGAGAGGGGGAGAGAGAGCGCAAAAGAGAGGGGGGAGAGAGCGTAAAAGAGAGGGGTGGAGAGAGAGTGCAAAAGAGAGGGGGGAGAGAGAGCGCAAAAGAGAGCGGGAGAGAGCGCAAAAGAGAGGGGGGAGAGAGAGCGCAAAACAGAGGGGGAGAGAGAGCACAAAAGAGAGAGGGAGAAAGAGAGGGGGAGAGAGAGCACAAAAGAGAGGGGAAGAAGAGGGGAGAGAGCGCAAAAGAGATGAGGGAGAGAGAGCGCAAAAGAGATGAGGGAGAGAGAGAGAGCAAAAGAGAAGGGAAGAGAGAGAGCGCAAAAGAGAGGGGAGAGAGAGAGCTCAAAAGAGAGGGGGAGAGAGCTCAAAAGATAGGGGGAGAGAGAGAGCAAAAGAGAGGGGGGAGAGAGAGCACAAAAGAGAGGGGGGAGAGAGAGAGCGCAAAAGAGAGGGGGAGAGAGAGCACACTAAATAGAGGGGGAGAGAGATCACAAAAGAGAGGGGGAGAGAGAGAGCGCAAAAGAGAGTGGAGAGAGAGAGCTCAAAAGAGAGGGGGGAGAGAGAGAGCTCAAAAGAGAGGGGGAGAGAGAGAGCAAAAGAGAGGAAGGAGAGAGAGCGCAAAAGAGAGGGGGGAGAGAGAGAGCGCAAAAGAGAGGGGGAGAGAAAGAGCTCAGAAGAGAGGGGGGAGAGAGAAAGCTCAAAAGAGAGGGGGGAGAGAGAAAGCTCAAAAGAGAGGGGGACCGCTGTACTGCAAAAAATGGACCGTGTGAATGAGCTTTAGGACTAGTATATATATATATATATATATATATATATATATATATATATATATATATATATATATATATATATATATATATATATATATATATAGTGTTTTGGAGCATTTTGCAATTAAGTAGATGTAAACATCTTAAAGCATATTTATGCAATATTCAGATTTAACAAGGTGTTATTGTGTGTATTTACTCTAAATATTTCATATTCCAATGTTCTGCACATAATGTTCTGCACGTAACAGAATATGTTCTAAGTATTTATAAATAGATATTCCTATATTTTTATATATATATATATATATATATATATATATATATATATATATATATATATATATATATATATATGTATATATATTTATAAGTATATATATTTATATATATATATATATATATATATATACATAAAGTATATATATTGTACTAGAATACCATCAGATAAATGTAAGAATATGTATTTATGAATAAATAGAACATATTCTACTATGTGAAGAACATTGGAATGTGAAATATTCATATTTTTATGTAGGCTTTGAGCACATGAGAATATGGGATTGGGTTTGTGCACGATCCCAAGGGGGAAATAGGTTATCATGCGTGCAATATTCTAAGTTCGGCTTTTGCATGTGGCGGGTTTGCGCAAGAGTGATAACTTTTTAATCTCAACTCATAATACGAGCACAAACCGTTGCACACAAAAACTTTACTTCTATCGCAATTAGCGCACTAGCAATAGCACTAAATAGCGCTCCACTCGTAATCTTGCCCCCTGTGTTTTAAAGATTCTTTAATATAATTAAATTATTTTCCTTCTCTTTGTTATATGATTTTTTTTCTTCAGTTCTAGTAAAAGGAGAGTTTATTTTAAAGGGATATAGGGAAATTATCTTTAAACTTAAGAAAGTCAAAATTAAACTTTCATAATTCACTTAGAGCATGTTATAAAAGAAAAAAAAGCTTTTAATTTACTTCTTTTATCAAATTTACTTTGTTTATATGTATATATAACATTGTTACAAACACTGCTGCCATGCTGTGCTCACGACACATCCACGTTCCTGAA
This sequence comes from Bombina bombina, assembly GCF_027579735.1. Taxonomy (NCBI): domain Eukaryota; kingdom Metazoa; phylum Chordata; class Amphibia; order Anura; family Bombinatoridae; genus Bombina; species Bombina bombina. Next base: position 244,463,011 of record NC_069502.1, read on the forward strand.
CCTACCTAGGTATGCTCTTCAACAATTGAAAATAAAAGAACTAAGTAAATATAATAATATAAGTAAACTGGAAAGTTTCTTTTAATTTATTTATTTACTATTTTTTTAGAAGACAAACATTCCAGTATTAAGAAAAAAAATATTTGTTTTTATGCTTGGGAAACATATTACAGCCCACCTTTTAAAGCAATCTGATTGATTTATTGTTTGTTTCCTGCTCAAAAGTGCCAATGCTCAAAAGTTACTGAGCAGAGCTTTAGTTCTGTTATCAAGTCATAGTTACTAAGAGGTATTTAATTTTTTTGCCAACATAAAATAATTCTAGTTAACTAAACAAGTAACAACAAAGGGGCCTATTTAACAAATGTCTGTCCAACATGATCCGATCAGCGGATCATGTCCAACAGACATCGCTGAATGCGGAGAGCAATACGCTCTCCGCATTCAGCATTGCACCAGCAGCTCTTGTGAAATGCTGGTGCAATGCCGTCCCCTGCAGATTTGCGGCCGCTAGCAGGGGGTGTCAATCAACCTGATCGTATTCGATCGGGTTGATTTCACGCAATCTCTGTCCGCCTCCTCAGAGCAGGCGGACAGGTTATGGAGCAGCGGTCTTTAGACCACTGCTTCGTAACTGGTGTTTCTGGCAAATCTGAAGACTTGCCAGAGACACGGGGCATCAAGCTTGGTAAATGGGCACCAAAGTATATGTTGTACTTAAAACTCAGTTTTTGCTTTATTTTTACCTTTTAAAAAGTCATTACATCTTCATAACCAAAATCTAACACTATAGCAAGGATTCATGATGAGATCTTGCCCAGTAAAATGCATTTTTGGCTCCTGTGTACATACAGAGGAGTGTTGGTGACCTATTACAAAATGCAACTGGCACTGACATGCAAATGAACAGCAGTTACTACGATAGGCTCCAAACATGTCTTTCTAGGTGTGAAAACTGCATAACTTAGTAGAATAGATAGATAGTCATACAGATAATAGATAGATAGATAGATAGACATACAGATAATAGATAGATAGATAGATAGATAGATAGATAGACATGCAGATAATAGATAGATAGACATACAGATAATAGATAGATAGATGTAGCCGGACGACCTAGAAATTGCAGCACATGACTTAGACTTTTTCCTATGTTTAACGTTGAGTGGAGTAACTTTTTCCCTCTGGGCTAGTAGCTTTTAACCCCTGACTAGTAAACCATAGTAATATTTTTCCACCCAGTATATATATATATATATATATATATATATATACAACCAAGGAAGAATTATGCAGACAACGGTCAATGTTGATAAAACTTCATCTTTATTGTTGAAAACATAAAAGCACTCCAGGGGTCAACACAAGTACACAACACGAGGGTCCGCTAACATGTTTCGGCCCTCAGGCTGTAATCATAGCTAAAGGACTGTGCACCTGTGTTTCTTAAAAAGCAACAGGATCTCTTTGATTGGTTAAAAATAAAGAACATGTTGTGTAAAGGTTAACCCTGTGGGAACCAACTTTAATTTACATACATATATATATATATGTGCATATATTGCCCATCTTAGAACTTAGTTAGATTAGTGCTTAATAACCGACGTTATTACATGAATTTACTTTACTAATTGCGCTTATACAAAATGGAGATTCATTGTGAACTTAATAAACAATATTAAACATTAAATGTAACAATGCATTAAAGTTCATTATAAAATTCATAATTCTATAATACCATACGATATTTATCGACAAGGTAATCTCGCTAGTATACAATTTAAGCAATGCAAAAAGTATGTTTCTTAAACGTCAAATGTTATAAGCCTAGAATATTAGGAAAGTGAACTAAACTAAACTAAACTATCATCATATACGGTATCTACATGGTGTAACACAGAAATGTAAGAGAAAGCTTATTTTCTAAAGCTTACTATGTGAAATCTAGATTGCTGAAAACTTAAATTGTCAGCTAAAAAGGGGAGGGAAGGAACAATAGAAAAATATATATTGAAGTATTAGACCATCATTGGAGACAAACCCTTCAGAGTGCACTCTACATAGTGCAATGCAGGGAACCAGGGGCGCCTAGAGAATATATATATAGTACTGTAGTTAAACTGAAACATGGACACTTTGTAATGTTGCATAGTTATAACAATAGACTATGTGTGCCTAGAGACTATACCAAATAACAAGAGTGTTATTTTGGAAAGAATAAAACAGACCACTGCACAAGAGGGAAGGGACATTACTCCCAAAAATTGATCAGGTCATATTCCGAGTTTAAACCGTTGGGTACACGTGTTTGCAATTTAAAAATCCAGAACATTTCCCTCTTCTGCAGTAGCCTGTCTCTGTTGCCCCCTCTAGGTGGACAGAACACTCTCTCAATAGCCTGCCACCTAAGTGTTTCCACACTTTTCTGGTGAAATTTCGCAAAATGTTGCACCAAAGGAGTGGATGCAACACCTGCCTGGATTGTGGACAAGTGATTTCGGATACGTACTTTCACCTCAGTGGTCGTGAGCCCAACGTATTGTAGATGGCACATAGTGCAACTTAAAACATAAACTACATACGTGGAGGTGCACTTAAGGCAGGATTGTATGGAGTAAACCTCTCCAGTAACTTCTGATCTGAAACTATCAGATTGTAGTACATATTCACACACCCTACATTTATTCAGGCACTTGAAGATGCCTTTATGGGTCAGCCAGGAGCTCTGTCCCTGGTCAGTCTTGGGTAAAACAGAGGGAGACAATAGATTACCAAGTGTAGTTGTCTTCCTATAAGAGCAACGCAAACCTTGAGCAATGCAGTGCTCCAGTTTGTCATCAGCCGCCAAAAAATGAAAAATGTTTCTTGATAATTTTACATATATCTGTATATTCCTGACTGTATTCAGTAACAAAAGTCACTCCCTTATGCTCTACTTTGGACCTATTATTAATGCCATCCTTGTTTAGAACCGCAGACCTTTCTAAAGGATCCACTTGGCTCCTGGCCTTCCTAATCACTTTGGTATTGTATCCTCTGTTTTTTAACCTTTTGGTCAAATCGTCACACTGTTCGGTGCACTTTTTAGGCAAAGAGCAGTTGCGTTTGACCCGAATAAACTGGCCTTTGGCCACAGCAAACGGTACGTGCCTAGGGTGACAGCTTCGTGCGTGCAAAAGGGTATTCCCTGCTATGGGCTTCCTATAGATTTCTGTCTCTACCTTTCCATCCCTTGTACCTGTAATAGTAATGTCCAAAAAGTTTATCTCATTATCCTGTAGATCACACGTAAACTTAATTCCAATATTATTGGAGTTCAAGTATGTGATAAAGGACATAAACTGTAACTCACTTCCACTCCACACGAGGAGTAGGTCATCTATATAGCGGCCATAAAAGTAAATATGCTCTCTGAAGGGGTTTCCATCCCCATAGACGTGGGACAGCTCCCACCAACCCATAAGCAGGTTGGCGTAAGAAGGGGCAAACTTTGCCCCCATCGCTGTCCCACGTCTCTGTAGATAGAAACCACCCTCGAAAGAAAAATAATTATGCGTGAGTAAAAACTTAAGAACTCTAAGAATAAATTGTCTGAATTCAAAAGAAAAATCTGAAAAGTACTCCAAAAAGAAATTGACCGCTATTAGACCCTCCTCGTGTGGAATGGAGGAATATAATGCCACTACATCAATAGTGGCCCACTTATAGCTAGGTTGCCAACTTAGTTGTTCCACTGTACATATGATGTCTTTAGTGTCTCGGATGTAGCTATGCAGCCCTTGCACCAAAGGCTGCAGCAGACTATCCACCCATTGCGAGACATGTTCCATTAGTGACCCTATTCCACTAACGATAGGACGCCCCCGAACTTCCTCAAGGGATTTATGGACCTTTGGCAGATGGTGGAAGATGGGCACTACCGGGTGATCTACCACCAGATACTCAAATGTTTTACGGTCATAGTGCCCACCCTCCAACCCATCATCCAATATATCCAAAAGTTCCCTTTTAAATCCAACTGTGGGGTCCCTGGGAAGCGGAATATAGTCTTCAATATTGTTCAACTGGCATAGGGCTTCATTTACATAGTCCAATCTGTCCAGAACAACGACAGAGCCACCCTTATCAGCTGAGCGTATGACTATGTCATGATTTTCTTGTAGCTCTTTAAGGGCGGCCCTCTCCTGACTGGACAGATTGGGAGCTTGATACTTAGTACTATTTTTAAGCCTAACTAGGTCACGCTCCACACGTTTGAAAAAGGTTTCCAGGGTATTACCTCTTGACTGAATGGGGTAAAACAAAGATTTATTTTGAAAACTACCAGATGCATTTATACTCTCTTTATTAGTGTTAGTCAAAGCCTCCCTAGACAAATTTTCCATATTAATTACATCACAAGTTTCATTAAATGTCAGTTTGCTAGTATACTGACCTTGAGTTGGTACATTCAAATCAGAATCCACTCTATTACCTACAAGTTCATGTGTTTCAGTAAAGAAATGTTTCTGTAATGTCATATTGCGTATTAGTTTGTTTACATCGAGGATAGTGTTAAAGATATTAAAGTGATTTGTAGGTGCAAAGTTAAGACCTCGGCTCAGAAGGGAAATTTGAGAATCTGTTAATGTAAATTTAGACAGATTTATAACATTGTTTATTTGTACTTCTGCTTTCCTCTCCGACCTCTCAACTGATAATGCCCCTGGTTCACCTGTCCTATCCCGGTGCGTTGGGGAGGAAGAGAAAAAACCTGTTCAATTTTCCTCTGATCATCTACAGATGCATGTGCCTGAGTTGCCACCATACTACTATTCTCTTCAGCATAATTAGAGGCAGAATTATTAGACTCAGCATAGTGTATTCCATTAGTGGCCACTTGCAAATGGTGATGTTCTGAGGAAATCGGAACATTAGTATTATGTGTCACAGATGACTGACCCTTTTTGAGAATGCTTCTAGGAAGCTCATCCCCACTAGATGCACCAGTTTCTTCCCCTGATTCAAAATCAGTGTCAGAATAAGTAACCCTCTTAGTCTCTAAATTATTTGTGGGTGTCTGTCCTTTACCTTTGTTGTTACTGTTGTTCCGTCTATTTCTAGACCTTCCCCTACCCTGTCTTTTGAATGTGGCCTTATCTGAACGTTTCCAAATATATACTAAATTATTGTTATAGTCATTCTGGTCCCTTACAAATTTTGTGTGTTTAATCTCAAGGACCGAATCTTTTACTTTGGCTACCACAGTTTTAAGAATAGTGTCAAATTTGGCAAAACTGGCTTCTAACTGACGTAAATTCATCTCAGCTTGTAACTCTCCTATCTCCTCTCTGATATTTTTGAGGAGATTTGATTTATATGATATCAATAGCATCATTAAACGTATTGAACAGTCAGATAGAATGTCATTCCAGGCATTAATAAATACAATATCAGTTACATCAAAAGTGGGGAATTTACTCAGTCTCAACCCACGTGGAATAATTTTTAATTTAAGGTAGGTCTCAAGTGTCCATATGTCCCATTGGAGCTTATGCTCCCTTATCAAAAGCTTCTCCAATTCCTCAAATAAGGCTGATAGAGAATAATTGGATTTGTCAGTTGAAAAAATTCTTTCAATTTCATTAGAAGTACAGTCTCTTTCAGAAGTGGGCAATAAAGAGTAAAAATGTGTGACCTCCATGGAGAAAAAAGGACTGCTCAGATTAGTGGATGAAAGCAGTAAAGTGCAACTGGGTAAAACACTTGAAAATAGAAACAGTAAAGTAAGATAACTGCAACATCCAAAGAATGTTCAAAGTAGAATATTTAAGCCTTTAAATATTGAAACAAAGTTCTGACTCCGGAGGATACAACGTTCATAAACCCATAGGTAGCAAAAGTAATGATCCAGTAGAGATTCCCCCTTTACACGCTCTGTACATTAGTAATAGACAGCAAACGACAGCAAGTAATTCACAGCTCTAATGAACAGCAGATTTATATGTATCAAGCCACACACAGGTATTAGGTAAAAGATCAGGGGGAAACCGTGTTCCCAGGAGGCACTACCGCCTCAACTCACCACCACACGGGTGCACCGATTAACCTCTCGTCTGGTGTGTATGTTCAGCGTCCCTTAGACATTAGAGCTGACTTATCCAAAGGCTGTAGCGTCTTCGGCAGAGCGTCCCACTAAGCGGGAGGGGGTGTGTTCCGATCCTCTGGCATCATGTGATTTCCGTGAGCCAATTGGAGAAACGATCTGTAATGCTTGGAAAGGCCTCCGTGAACCTTGGAGCTTAGAGTCCTTAGACCGCTGCTGCAACCCAGTTAGAAGTACACAACCAAGGAAGAATTGTGCAGACAACGGTCAATGTTGATAAAACTTCATCTTTATTGTTGAAAACATAAAAGCACTCCAGGGGTCAACACAAGTACACAACACGAGTGTCCGCTAACATGTTTCGGCCCTCAGGCCGTAATCATAGCTAAAGGACTGTGTACCTGTGTTTCTTAAAAAGCAACAGGATTTCTTTGATTGGTTAAAAATAAAGAACATGTTGTGTAAAGGTTAACCCTGTGGGAACCAACTTTAATTTACATACATATATATATGTGCATATATTGCCCATCTTAGAACTTAGTTAGATTAGTGCTTAATATTATATATATATATATATTAAGAATACATAATATTTATCAAAATATAATGCCATTTTGTTAATCAGAGCATCTAAAACGTATATATGTTGGAATTATACTTTTATGTCATTATTTTCTTTTAGGTAATCCTTTTAAAAGCATAAATAAATACATTTTAGATTACAATTATTCGAATAGTTGATTATGGATTTAAAAAATATGAGGAAACATTTGCTACCATGTTAAACATTTTTCCATGTTAAAATAATGAGGAATTGTTTGCTTGTGCTTTGTGTTATAAATACAAATTTAACAAAAATATTGACAGAACGAAAACACACAATCAAATGACTGTATTAAGAAATAACTAAATACTTTTGAAAGACATTCAGACAATTTTAGCTTGGCTTGTGACTTTTAATATTTAAAAAACATCAAATTGTTATTTATTTGTCACTTCACAGACTTTAAAAAATCATGTTGGCATAGTGCCTGGCATTTATTTATATTTCTTACCAAGATATTGACAATTGCTGTACATCTATACTATAATCGCGATTGTAACGCGTCCATCGCCAATGGTGGATTCTTTCAACACCCTGCCGTTTTAAAAAAACACCTGGATGCAGCGTAGGCAAACCCAAAGTCTTAAAAAAAACACGTAACTGCCCGCACGGAATAACTGAAAAACACGTAACCGCCTGCAAGAAATAAAAATAAAAACACATAACCGCCCGCACAAAGTATAGCAAAAAACAACCTAACCTCCCGCATCAACTATTAACAAACACCTAAATTGTCAACCCCCACATTGCAAAATAATAAAGCAATTAACCCCTAATCCGCAAATAACGTAATTAAAATATTAACCCCTAAACCGCCAACCCCCACATTGCAATACACCTATTTACTGACTCTTAAACCGCCAACCCCCCACATCGCAATAAACCAAATTAACCTATTAACCTCTAAACCGCCAAACCCCCACATCTCAATAACCCTAATTAACCTATTAACCTCTAAACTGCCAAACCCCCACATCACAATAAACCTAAATAACCCCTAAACCGACAAACCCCCACATCGCAATAACCCAAATTAATATATTAACCCCTGTACTGCCAACTCCCCCACAACGCAAATAACAAATGAAATTACTAAGCCCCCTAACCTAACACCCACTAAATTACCCCCGATTACTACTACATTACAATTAAAATAAAAAAAACAAACATTTAATTACAAAAAATAAAAAAGTCTAACATTACAGAAAAAAATAAGCAAAATTATCAAAAATAGAAAATATATACCTAATCCATATGAAAATAAAAAAGCCCCCCAAAATAAAAACACCCCCTAATCTAAACTACCAATAGCCCTTAAAAGGCCTTTTGTATGGCATTGCCCTAAGTTAAACAGCTCTTTTACCTCTAAAAAATACTAAGTCCCTCCTAACAGTAAAAAAACCCCACCCACCAAACCTCCCAAAATAAAAACCTAACAATAAAAAAAATTAAACTACCCATTACCCCTAAAGTGGCATTTGTATTGGCATTGCCCTGAAAAGGGTATTCAGTTCTTTTACTGCCCTTAAAATGGCAATCAGCTCTTTTTCAAGCCGAAAAATAAAAGAGCCTAAGCCCCAAATAGGTCCTCACTTTTTCTGAAGTCCGGCGGTGGTCTTCTTTCAGACGGATCCGTCATCTTCTATCTTCATCTGGAGTGAAGCCAGCACAGAGCGGAGGTGCGGAACTGTGTTCCCGGTGCCTGGATCCTCCTCGGCGGCGTGGAGGCTCCTCTTCATGCGATCGTCTGTCGCACACTGAAGATTGAATGCAAGGTACCCCATATTTATTGGGGTACCTTACATTCTTATCGGCTGAAATTTTGATATCAGCCAATAGGATGAGAGCTACTGAAATCTTATTGGCTGATTTGAACAGCCAATATGATTTCAGTAGCTCTAATCCTATTGGCTGACTTCAAAATTTCAACCAATAGGAATGCAAGGTACCCCAAATTGATTGCGGTACCTTGCATTAAATTTTCAGTCTATGATGGACATCTGATGAAGTGGAGCCTCCATGCCGCTAAGGAACGCCTCCGCCACCACCAAGGACGACCGCCATTGAAGACCGCCACTGAGGATCCAGGCATCGGGAACACACCTCTGCACCTCCGTTCTGCACCACCTTCACTGCGGATAAAGATAGAAGATGATGGATTCATCTGGAAGAAGACCTTCTCCACTGGACTTCAGGAACATTGAGTACCTATTTGGGGCTTAGGTTTAGGCTTTTTATTTTAATTTTTGGGGTGTTTTTTTTTTAGATTAGAGTTTTTTTGGTCTTGAAAAAGAGCTGATTGCCCTTTTAAGGGCAATGCCCATACAAATGCCCCTTTAGGGGCAATGGGTAGTTTAATTTTTTTAAGTGTTAGGTTTTTAATTTTGGGGGGTTTGGTGGGTGGGGGGGTTTACTGTTAGGGGGGACTTAGTATTTTTTAGAGGTAAAAGAGCTTTTTAACTTAGGGAAATGCCCTATAAAAGGCCCTTTTAAGGGCTATTGGTAGTTTAGTATTAGATTAGGGGGTGTTTTTATTATTTATTGGGGTACCTTTTTTTAGGTACTGTATAATCCTCTTTACGGCGTCCCAGTCACGTTGACATGGTGTCACAACTTTTATACAGAGTATACCCACTGCTGCGGCAATGTCTGGTCTTGTCACGGTGGCAATGTATAGCAATTTTCCAATTGCCCTGCGGTAATTGTCGTTATTGGGTAACAAGTTTTCTATTACGTTGTTTTTCAGGTAATCTGGTTCCATCAGTGTTTTCACTTCTTTTGCATCTTGCATGTGAAACTGTTCTGATATTTCTGTAATTTTCTGACTTTGGTTAAGAAGATAGCTTCCATCCTCTTCCCTCTCTATTTGAATTCCTAAATAATGAGTGATGTTCCCTAGTTCTTTAATCTCAAAGTTCTGTTTCAATATTTGAACAATCCAGTTGTAATCCCCTTCTTGTTCAAAACAAGTTATGATGTGTATATCCATTTGTTTTCTTGGTGCCTTGAATATAAACATGGATCTGCTTTGCTTCTTGAGAATCCTTCTTTCATGAGTACTTCATTCACTTTTTCATTCCACATTCTCACAGCTTGCTTTATTACATAGATGCTCTTTTGAAGTTTACATACAAGGTTATTTCCCTTCTCAAATCCAGGTGGCTGTTCCATGTGGAGATCCTGCTTGATGTCTCCATATAGGAAAGCAGTTTTGACCTCCAGGTGCCTCACTTGCATTCCCTTTCCGGCTGTAATGCTAAGGCGTGCCCTGATGGTGGAGTGCTTTACAACTGGAGCAAAATTTTCATCATATTCTTCTCCAAATTTCTGTGAGTATCCCTTTGCAACTAATCTTGCCTTGTATCTGTGGATATTTAATTCTACATTGTATTTTACTTTAAAAGTCCATTTGTTTCCTATAGTTTTGTGACCGAAGGGAGCTCAGTGAGTGTCCAGGTTTTATTTTCCTAAAGTGATTTTATTTCTTCTTCAGCTGCCTTTCTCCATTGATTGGCTTCCCTTTTTGGCAATTTTTCTATATCTTCCCAGAATGTTGGTTCGAGTGTTCCATGTATTGTAGCGATGTATGACAGCTTTCGTCACCCGAGTCGATTTTCTGATTTCTGGTTGTTGAGTGGGTTCTACTGGTCAGTGAATAGTTAATTTTTCTATTGTAAGCTCCACTTCTTGTTCTGATTCCTGCACAGCTTCACTTTGGTCAGCATCTCATGCTGGTTCAGTGGACAATTTCTTTTCATGACTTTCGAGGGACATTTTTTCTGATGTGTGTCTTTCAACAAAATAAACACTGCGGCTTATTGTGATCTTGTTAGTCTTTGGGTGAAGGATTCTATATCCTTTACTTTGTTCACTGTAGCCCACCAGAATGCCTTCTATGGCTTGGTCTCTAATTTGGAGCATTTCTCACTTGGAACTTAGCACTTGGTATGTTGCAGTCATTATTGATTCACCCCAGTTACTGGTTAGGTAAATTGGCATCTGAAAGCATGCATCTGGCTATTTCTATGAGGGTGCAATTTTTCCTTTTTTCAACACCATTTTGCTCAGGAGTGTATGGTACAGTTGTTTGGTGTACAATACCTTGTTTCTTTAGGTATGACTCCACTTCCTTACTCATATATTCCCCTCCATTGTTGGTACGTATAATTCCTGGTTTCCGTTGAAATTTGTTGCTGAATGTAGCTATAAATTCTTGAAGTTTCTCTGATGTCTCGCTTTTGTGCTTCATTAGATATGTTGTTATTTACCTGGAATGATCGACTATGAAGCTCAGTAAATTTCTGTTCCCACCAGGTGTGGGTGTTTTCATTGGTCCACACACGTCACTGTGTATGAGTTCCATAGGGTGAGTGTTTTTTCTTTGACTGGCTTGTGGAAGTGGGGCCCTTCATGAGCACGTGGCAAGGCAATATTATAATATCTTCTGATCAACCTCCCTTTGCAAGTTCCTTTATGGCTTCTGGGTTTCGATGCCCTAATCGTCTGTGCCACAGGGGGATACATGGCATTTACTTAGCAAAATCTCTAACAAGAATGGAGAAAATAACATTATTTAATTAACAAATGTATGCTTATGTAGTGTAAGTGTAAGATTAAAGGGACAGTCTACTCCAGAATGTATATTGTTTAAAAAGATAATCTCTTTATCACCCATTCCCCAGTTTTGCATAACCAACACAGTTTATTAATACACTTTTTACTTCTGTGATTACCTTGTATCTAATACTCTGCAGACTGCCCCCTTATTTCAGTTCTTTTGACAGACTTGCATTTTAGCCAATTAGTGTCATCTCATAAGTAACTCCATGGGCGTTAGCACAATGCTATCTATATGGCACACATGAACTAATGCCCTCTAGCTGTAAAAAACAGTCAAATGCATTCAGATAAGAGGCGGCCTCCAAGGGCTTAGAAATTCATCTTCATCCATGACTTAAAAAAAATTGCTCTGTCTCTGCACCCACACACAGCCACTGAAATATACTATACTAACAAATGCATTTCTAGAGGAACACTTAAATACTGACTACACTCTCTTGACTTTATAATGTTTAATTTATTAATTTATTCGACAATACAATGAAATCAAGGGCAGTTCTGTCGGTGTGGAAAAGTAAAAATTGAATTTGAAAAAAGCTTGATTACATTAAATCACTGAAAAAAAAGATTTTTTTTAAAAAAAAAATCATAAGGCTGTATCAAATTTAGGTTATTTTATTTTCACATTTACAATTGATGTTGCTTATTTTTTCCTCTTGGTCTTGCAGGCAGTCTCTCTGTACTCTGATTTATTTAATCATATTTATTACAATTAAAAGAAAAACAAATTCAACTTTTTATTTATGCTTGAGATATAATTCAATGAATTGCAAAAAGATGTGCATGTGAAATAAATGTTAAAAGCATTTAAAATCATAATTTTGTAAGACAATATTCATTGTGTAGCTGGCTCAGGACACAACCTTTGAAAAGTCTATTGAATGCTGTTTATCTTACTTTCAGTGCCATGGCCAATTAGATACAGATTAAGTAAGCTCATGCACATAATAACCAGTCGGCCAGATTACAAATTTTGTGTTATGAGCTGTGCGGTACTAACTTGCACGTTATTGTCACCGCTCACTTACCTACAGTGCTGGTATTACAGGTTTTTACAAACCAGGCGTTATCAGGCAAGAAGTGAGCGTAGAGCAAAATTGAGCTCCATACTGCACTTCAATACCAGCGCTGCTTAAATCAGCAGTGATCTGGTTGTACGTGCTCGTGCACAATTTCCCCATAGACATCAATGGGGAGAGCCGGCTGAGAAAAAGTCTAACACCTGCAAAAAAGCAGCGTAAAGCTCAGTAACGCAGCCCCATTGATTCCTATGGGGAAACTAAATTTATGTTTACACCTAACACCCTAACATGAACCCCGAGTCTAAACACCCCTAATCTTACACTTATTAACCCCTAATCTGCCACCCCTGACATCGCCGACACCTACATTATATTTATTAACCCCTAATCTCCCGTCCTCAATGTCGCCGCAACCTACCTACACTTATTAACCCCTAATCTGCCACCCCAATGTCGCCGCCACTATAATAAACATATTAACCCCTAATCTGCCATCCCTAACATTGCCGCCACCTACCTACATTTATTAACCCCTAATCTGCCGTCCCCCAACGTCGACGCCACTATATTCAATTTATTAACCCCCTAAATCTAAGTCTAACCCTAACCCTAACACCCCCTAACTTAAATATAATTAAAATAAATAAAAATAAAAATTACTATCATTAACTAAATAATTCCTATTTAAAACTAAATACTTACCTATAAAATAAACCCTAAGCTAGTTACAATATAACTAATAGTTACATTGTAGCTAGCTTAGGGTTTATTTTTATTTTACAGGCAAGTTTGTATTTATTTTAACTAGGTAGAATAGTTACTAAATAGTTATTAAATATTTAATAACTACCTAGCTAAAATAAATACAAATTGACCTGTAAAATAAAACCTAACCTCTCTTACACTAACACCTAACCTAACCCTACAATTAAATAAATTCCCTAAATTAAATACAATTAACTAAATTCAAAACAATTAGTTAAATTACAAAACCCCCCCACTAAATTACAGAAAATAAAAAACAAATTACAGATCTTTAAACTAATTACACCTAATCTAATAGCCCTATCAAAATAAAAAAAGCCCATCCAAAATAAAATAACCCTAGCCTAAACTAAACTACCGTCTTCTTGCTGAATGAAGGTTCCTTTAAATGACGTCATCCAAGATGGCGTCCCTTAGATTCCGATTGGCTGATAGAATTCTATCAGCCAATTGGAATTAAGGTTGAAATTCAGCCAATAGAATGCGAGCTCAATCCTATTGACTGATTGCATCAGCCAATAGGATTTTTTCAACCTTAATTCTGATTGGCTGATAGAATTCTATCAGCCAATCGGAATCCAAGGGACCCCATCTTGGATGATGTCATTTAAAGGAACCTTCATTCAGCAAGAAGACGTCGATTGAAGAGGATGCTCCACGCCGGATGTCTTGAAGATGGAGCTGCTCCACATCGGAAGTATGAAGATAGAAGATGCTGTCTGGGTGAAGACTTCTGCCCGTCTGGAGGACCACTTCTGCCCATCTGGAGGACCACTTCTGCCGGCTTCGTTGAGGACATCTTGCCGCTTGGATGAAGACTTCTCCCGGTAAGTGGATCTTCAGGAGTTAGTGTTAGGATTGAGTGGGTTTTATTTTTAGGTTAGGGGTTTGGACTGCAGTAGAGTTAAATGCCCTTTTAATGTCAATTCCCATCCAAATGCCCTTTTCAGGGCAATGGGGAGCTTAGGTTTTTTTAGTTAGTATTTTATTTGGGGGTTTGGTTGTGTGGGTGGTAGGTTTTACTGTTGGGGGGTTGTTTGTATTTTTTTTACAGGTAAAAGAGCTGATTTATTTGGGGCAATGCCCCGCAAAAGGCCATTTTAAGGGCTATTGGTAGTTTAGTTTAGGCTAGGGTTTTTTTTTATTTTGGGTGGGCTTTTTTTATTTTGATAGGGCTATTAGATTAGGTGTAATTAGTTTAAAGATCTTGTAATTTGTTTTTTATTTTCTGTAATTAATGTTTTGTTTTGAATTTAGTTAATTGTATTTAATTTAGGGAATTTATTTAATTCTAGGGTTAGGTTAGGATTTATTATAAGACAGGTTAGGTTTTATTTTACAGGTCAATTTGTATTTATTTTAGCTAGGTAGTTATTAAATAGTTAATAACTATTTAGTAACTATTCTACCTAGTTAAAATAAATACAAACTTGCCTGTAAAATAAAAATAAACCTTAAGCTAGATACAATGTAACTATTAGTTATATTGTAGCTAGTTTATGGTTTATTTTATATGTATTTAGTTTTAAATAGGAATTATTTAGGTAATGATAGTAAGTTTTATTTAAATTTATTTTAATTATATTTAAGATAGGGGGTGTTAGGGTTAGACTTAGATTTAGGGGTTAATAAATTGAATATAGTGGTGGAGGCAGCAGATTAGGGGTTAATAAATGTAGGTAGGTGGCGGCAATGTTAGGGACAGCAGATTAGGGGTTAATAATATTTAAATAGTGTTTGCGAGGCGGGAGTGCGGCGGTTTAGGAGTTAATATGTTTATTATAGTGGCGGCGATGTCCGGAGCGGCAGATTAGGGGTTAATAATTTTGTTTTATTATTTGTGATGCAGGAGGGCCTCGGTTTAGGGGTTAATAGGTAGTTTATGGGTGTTAGTGTACTTTTTAGCACTTTAGTTATGAGTTTTATGCTACAGCTTTGTAGTGTAAAACTCATAACTACTGACTTTAGAATGCGGTACGAATCTTGATGGGATAGGGTGTTCACTTTTTGGCCTCCCAGGACAAGCTCATAATACCGGCGCTATGGAAGTCCCATAGAAAAAAGACTATATGCAATTTGTGTAAGTTGATTTGCGGTAAGGCCAAAAAAGTGTGCGGTGCCCCTAAATCTGCAAGACTCGTAATACCAGCGGTAGTAAAAAAAGCAGGGTTATGAGGCTTAACGCTGCTTTTTTACTCATAACTCAAGACTCGTAATCTAGCCAAGTATTTTGCAAGTAGATGTATTAGGGTTCTGCATTCCATAGAATGCACACCAGCCTCCCTGGTTTGAGTGGAGACATCACAATTTTCAAAGATAAATTTCAGGAAAAACAGATAAATAATAATAGAGTCTTACAAAGCTTTTGAATTATGCATATTTAATCATTTTGGAGTCAATTCCAGTGCTACTGATTTTGTTAATCAGCTGCAGATACTAGTTTTCCAACATTGGAATTATCATAATCAAAATGTTAACTCCATTTCTGTACTGGAAAAAGATTGGATTGCCATACTACGCATGACTTCAGTGATCACAATCTATCTAACTACAAGTTATCCACTAAATATAGGCAACAAATCACACATCAAATTCAACAGCCAAAGGCACTTGTTAAATGCTCAAGTCCAACAATTAGATAACTTTTACAATTATATTTCCTTCTACTGTGCATCTAGAAATGCAGGATTAGCATCAGTATTTTTATAGTGTGCAACAATGTTGTAAATTGGTCATGTTGTCGAAGGCTGTGAAGTTGATAAGGATGTGATGTAATATAAAAAAACTGGCAAATCTGCCATGTTACATATTATCATTTGCTCTGTAGTTGTGTGTGTTTATATATATATATATATATATATACATATATAGTATATATATATATATATATATATATATATATATATACAGTATCGAATATATACATTTTTATCAGTTGTTTTTAGTAATCAAATGCATACATTTTTATATATTTTATATAGCAAATACACTTAGACTTGAATATTACTTAATAAAATTGTCCCTGTAAATTATAAATTGAATTGAACTATATTTCATGTTTCATTTAATTGCAAAGATTGTTTCTAATTATTTACCCATTTTCATTTATTCATTTCAACAATTAAAGGATTTTCTTGCTTTTTATTTTTGAATCTTCACCTGAACATCAAAGTTTTTTTTTTCTGTTTGCATCAATTATCCCCATATATTTTACTAGCATCATTTAATTAGAATATGCTTCAAGCTTTCTGTTGCCATAAATTTCCTAGAACAAATGTTAATAGACCCAATGAGATGATCACAGATTTATCATTATCTTCCAATCCTTCCCATTAAATGGTGAGTTATATTAGACAATCAAAGGGGATGTTTAATTGAGATTCTACTTTCTGCAAAGACATGAAGCTTTTAATTGCCTAAGATGCTGATTCACCATTCAGTACAAAGGGTTAGATTAAATCAATTTAATGTGGCTTAAAGGGACATTGCAGTCAAAATTTAAATGCACATAGATTTATTGCATCTTTGAATAGAAACATATTTGCAATATACATGTATTGGCAAAATTACTTCTATTAAGAGTTATCACTGTTTTAGTGTTAACATTTTTCGCTGCACGTGCATGTGAAGCATAGCTAGATATTTTCACTGCACCCACATTTTAAATAATGCAGCTGCTCAGATAATCAGTGGGGCTTGTATCATGTCAGCAATTAACAAATTGAGTCATTATCAGATGGTACAAGCACCTTAGGCTCCCTAAACAAGTGTTGTATTTAAAATGCTGGTGCACGGTGCATACTTAAATACACTTTTAAAACAGCTATAGCTTTTATAAGAAGCATTTTTGCTAATGCATGTACATTACAAAATTGCTTCGGTTCAATACCGAAATGCACCCATGTGGTTTCCAATTTTGGCTGGAATATCTCTTTAAAGCTTGACATCTAAACAGAATTTCTCATGGGCTACACAATTATGTAGCTGCTAATTTTAACCCTCAACTAACTATGGGGAATTCTCCCTTTGTGAGAGATTAGTTCAGGAAGTATATTGCCAATAGCGCGCTAGATTACAAGTGGCACACTATTGTTAGCTCGAGACGCGATAAGCAAAATTGTTATCGCACTAACTAGCTCACATATTACATGTTGATAGTAAATGGTTTTGCTAGAGCACAAATAAAATTTGCGCTCAACGGATTAGTGCGCCTGAAGACCTAATGCGAAGTGTAAGAGTTAAAAGAAAACGTTGCACCAAACACAAAATAAATACACTAAAATAAATAATTATTCTCATACATACAATTTCTGATAAAATATTAAATATAAATATTAATAAACATTTTATAAGGGTTAAAAGATATATGATATATGACAAAGTATTTGACTGGTTACAAGACTTCAGATTAGACATATGACCCCATATTTCCATATTTTTTTTTTAAAAAAATGACACTTTGTAGCAAAGCCACACCCATTTATGGTTTTCATAGCTTCACCTACTTAGATCCACTACAAAACAACCACAGAAAATACTAGTAGCATAATTTAACCGTATTGATTGCTTATTGCAGGTTAAATCATTACCTCCCTTACCTTCTGTCAATCACATCATTAGCATAAGAAGAATAGCCTTACAGCTCAGCACCTCAATAACACTTAGATTACAAGTTTTGCGTTATGGTGTGGTACGTCTTTAAAATTGGCTATTACTCTGAAAAGGACAGGAACGCATATTACGAGTTGTGTCGGTATAGTTATACCGCCAGCAATTTAGCCTGTAATGCACCGTCCATTCCGCACACTAAAAAAAATAACGTTTTTGTGTGGGATTTTCATAGCGCCAGTATTACAGGTTGTGTGGTCCGGCTAAAATGCTTGCGTTACAGCCTATACCGACATGATCCATACCGCCATCTGAGACCAGTAGTTATGGATTTTGCAAAACAAAAATGCTTCACAAAACTCATAACTAAACTGTTACAAAGTACACTAACTCCCATAAACTACATATTAACCCCTGAACCGCCGCCCTCCCACATCAAAAATACTTTATTAAACCTATTAACTCCTAATCTGCTACCCAACCACATCATGACTATTAAATAAACCTATTAACCCCTAATCTGCCGCCCACCCACATCGCCAACACTATTTAAATATATTAACCCCTAAACCTAACACCCTCCTAACTTTAAATTAAAACTACAATATAAATAGCCAAGAGGATGAGAGCTACTGAAATCCTATTGGCTGATTTGACCCTCCGCGCTGGATGGGATCGGCTTCCAGGATAGCTCTGCTCCGCGCCGCCAGGATAAAGATAAAAGACATCCCCGAGATGGATGAAGGTGTCGTTGCCTGGATGAAGACTTCTCGCCGCCTGGATAAAGATGGATTTCCGAACTTCAGGAACTGTGAGTAGATTTAATGGAGTTAATGTTAGTTTTTTTTTTTTTTAATTTGGGTGTTTTTTTTGTTTTACATTAGGGCTTTAGGCAATTGTAAGGGCTTTAGGCAATTGTAAAAGAGCTGAGCGCCCTTTTAAGGGCATTGAAAAATTGCTGAATGTCCTTTTAAGGGCAATGCCCATACAAATGCCCCTTTAGGGGCAATGGGTAGCTTAGTTTTTTTTATAGTTAGGTTTATTATTTTGGGGGGTTAATTGGGTGGTGGCTTTTACTGTTGGGGGGACTTTTTATTTCTCTTACAGGTAAAAGGGCTGTTTAACGTATGGCAATGCCCTACAAAAGGCCCTTAGTAGTTTATCGTAGGCTATGGGGTGTTTTTATTTTGGGGGGGCTTTTTTATTTTTATAGGGCTATTAGATTAGGTGTAATTGTTTTTATTTTTTATAATTTCGTTTATTATTTTTTGTAATCTTAGTGTTTTTTATTTTTTCATAATTTAGTGTTTATTATTTTTTGTAATTTTAGATTTTTTTATTTTTTTCGTAGTGTTAGGTTTTTTTAAATTTGGAATTTGGATTTTTTAATTGGCAGTTTTTTTATTTTATTAGAATAGTTATGTTAGATTAATTTATAGTTTAAATTTAGGTTTATTTTTATTTCACAGGTAAGTTTTTATTTATTTAAATATAGTTATGTTGTAAACTTAATTTAAAGTCAGATGGGTGTTAGGTATAGGGGTTAATAGTTTCATTTAGTGTTTTGCGATGTGAAGGGGCTGGCAGTTTAGGGGTTAATAGGTTTATTTAGTTGCGGTGATGTGGGGTGCCAGAGGTTTAGGGGTTAATAGGCTTATTTAGTATCAGCGATATGGGATGCCGGAGGTTTAGTGGTTAATCATTTTATTTAGTGGCGGCGAAGTCTGGGAGCAGTGGATTAGGGGTTAATAGCTTTTATTAGTGTCGGCGATGTCAGGAGTGGCGGATTAGGGGTTAATAACTTTATTAAGGTGTCGACGATGTCGGGGGCGGCGGATTAGAGGTGTTTAGACTAAGGGTTTTTTTTTTTTCCCCCCATAAACATCAATTGGGTTGTGTTACAGAGATTTTCCATTCCGCACTTCAGGTGTTAGGTTTTTTTTCTATTACTCTCTCCCCATTGATGTCCATGGGGGAAAGCATGCACAAGCACGTCAAATCAGCCCT
Organism: Bombina bombina; assembly: GCF_027579735.1. NCBI lineage: Eukaryota > Metazoa > Chordata > Amphibia > Anura > Bombinatoridae > Bombina > Bombina bombina. The sequence goes on from NC_069502.1 coordinate 244,482,725, forward strand.
TGGCTTTTGTGTGGTATAGAGCTTAACACCACCATATTGCATGCACTAGGAGGCTTTCCAATTACTGGTAATGGCAGCGCTATGGAGAGTGAAATAACGCAACTTTTTTGACGTTAGTTTCGCACCATGTTTAGCGCAAAACTCATAATCTGGGCGTAAGCAAGCAAGGAATAAATGATTAAGCTTTCAGCCTCTTATGTAGGACACCCCAAATCTTACAGACAGTAATGAGAATGGTAATGAAAACAGAGTGAAATTAAAGCCGCAATGACCTCCTGTAGTGGGAATACTGCACTTCACACAATATTATGAAACTAAACAGTGATAAAAAGGTACAGGCACTCCAGGCAGGTACAAGAAGCTAGAAAAATAGCACGGTTCTGGGGAAAAAGGGACAGCTAACATTTATGTGTGACATAGCTACTGTTAGCAACATTAAACATCAGATCCAAGAACAAACCTAATCAGATTTGTGTTTCTTTTTTCATATATTCAGTGACGTCTCAAGGACTTAAATACTCGTGGGGGCACTTTCCAAAGGTCCAACAATGTTTTGTGTGCAGAGCCGTGACAAAAGGGGGGGACTGGATGGTCTGGTGATGGTACCGGACATTCAGTAAGCTGGGTTGGGTGGTCCTTTGGTGGGGCTGGGTGAATCCTGTATGAGGAGGTGGTGGGAAACCTGAGGGTAGTTCACAGTTGGGGGGCACATGGGAGGATAGCCATTATGTTGAAATGGCAGTGCTCCCCTTGGACCCCCTAGTGACGCCACTGCATATATTTTACTTGACTGCAATATATACTGTGATGGACACCTAGCAACGCTATCAGCAGGTGATGGGTATTGCAAATTTTTAAGTTACGGAAATGTTCAGCTTTTTCTCTGAAATTCCTTTCAGGGATACCTTAATCTGTCAGGTAGAATAATGCACCGTGAGTAGCCGCCAGGCTACTTTTCAACAGGGTATGTTTGAATATTTCTTAAAATATAATTACAGAAATAAAGTCTAGCCAGTTTAGCTAATTGTATTCTGATTTTGTATTGGGGGAAAAAAGTGACAGCAGCATAATGTAGTCAGATTCATTTACTGATTGTGCAACTGAATAGCATTATTCATAAAACCTTCTACACACTGTCATTGACATGCATTGCATGCTATCAATTGTTTATAAAGCATCAAAGCTATTTCTAAAGCTGCATAAACAAATGATAGATTACAGTTATAAACAGTCCATACTGGTGCAGTCTGTTTAATTATTGCACGTACTTTCTAATTGCTGTCAAACTGTTGATAATTAATGTCTTGTATTGAGTGCAAGACAACACAAAAGCTTAATAAATTATGATTTAAGAACACAAACAACAATCATTGCTGCAGACAGATTCAGTACATCAGGCATCCTCTAACTGTTGTTTCATCCTTTTTCATGGAATGCTTCTCGGCATTATGTCATATTTATTAGTTTTCTGTGGCTCAAAGACCTTATGTCCTCTTGATGTCAAAACCTAAAAAGGGCTAATTGTACTAGTCCTCTGTGTTAAAAGGGTAACTGGATTACCCATGTTTTATCTAGAAATAGATGCTGTCTATTCACATAGGAAGAAGGTGGTTTGAAGTGCATTAGATGTTCCGATTAAATAAGTGTGAGGTGATGTTCTAACCCCTGACTCGCCTGTTTGTTTGATGACTTGCAGGTCAGTGGGATCAGCAAAGGAGCAGGACGCACAAGAGAACATAGAGTGCTTGTCATGGTTATTGTGATGGTTATCTGCTTCCTGCTCTGCTGGCTGCCATATGGGATAATGGCACTCATCGCAACCTTCGGAAAACCAGGTCTGATCACGCCATCAGCAAGCATCATTCCTTCCATACTGGCCAAAAGTAGCACTGTATACAACCCTGTCATTTACATCTTTCTAAACAAGCAGGTAAGTGATGTATGAAGATTATACACTTGCATTTCACTTCTCCTTATATCTTATATAAATATAATATATTGGTTTATAAAATAGAAAATATACATGAATTTTTATAGGTTACAATATTACCTCTTTAGATGCATAACATTGCAAAAAATGTATTTCCACAAAAACTATATATATATATATATATATATATATATATATATATACAAAAGTGCATAGGGATTTGCACTCTCACCTCATGAAATATCAGCCAGGGTGTCAGGAACATCAATATCCACTTCAAAGTTACAGAACCGCACTCACTGGACTTTCAGAAAATCAATAGTTTATTGTTTACAGTGATCTTTCAGGGAGCCAACCGTCCCCTTCATCAGACCAAACAAAGTGAGCAAAATAAAGTGCTTAAATAGCCTGTAACCCCACCCCCAGGAAGTGACACAATTGCAGTATCCATAGGAACAAACAATATGAATAGAATATTGCTTAATAGAAGTGTTATACGTGTATATGTCCATATAAAGTGAGAACATGGTGATATTTAGGGAATCAATGGAATGAAACAGTGTAAATATAATGTCTATATTGAACATGCTAATGAAATGTTTATCCTAATGTGCACACATATGTTAGCTAATCATGTAGCATGTCAAAATTATGATTGCCAATCTTTCTGACTCATATAATTAATATCTCAGAACATCACATATGTGTTATATAACTCCTCTAATGCTGTTATAGAAAGCAATGTGTGTACAGCCCACAGCTCATACCTGAATTGGCAGGAAGATTGTATTAGCCACGGAGATTACTTCCGTGTATAGAGGACATCATGGACACTCCCCCAGTTCAGCATGTCATCATGCAGTGGGGAGTGTGACACAATGGTCTGGATAGCCAATACGTTACGTGTATAGTGACACACACCTTGTGACGATCTGAGTAGCCAATCTGATTGCTAGAAAAACATAACTAAAAAATAAATAAACACATGAGTTATGTTGCATTCAATATTCACATAAAAAAGCAGTCAGGTATAAGCACTAGCTGCTATTGTGATGGTCAACTCTGTAGCTGGGGCGTAAAGCATGACTAGTAAAGGAGAGGAATAATAACACAAAAAATAAGACTATAACAGAAAATAAGTTGAAACTATAAAAAATGGTTGTGTTTGTCATAATCTAAATTATGTAATGGATAGTAGTGGAACTCAAAACTTTTATGTCATGACTATATGGGTCAGCCTTAATATGAATATGTATTAACTGAATTAAACCAAATAAATTAAACTCTATATAAAGTCAATTGTAGGGTATTCTATTCAGAATTATATGTGTAATTAGTGTTCATATTGTACTCTCAGAAGATATGTTAGAGGAAACAGTGCCAATCTAAGTTGGCATTAAGTCCATTAGGTTGGATGGTATTAAGGTGATAAATCCATTTTACCTCACATCTTAATAGCAATTTCTTTCAATCCCCACCTCTCCTGAGTGGGGGGATGTGATCGATCAGGCTGAATCTCTAGTCAGAAAGGGAATGTTTATGTTCAAGGAAGTGCCGACAGGCTGATCACTTTTGCCCGCTTTAATGGCTGATCTAATGGCAGATCGATGGTCGGCAAATCTGGTCCTGGCGCCGTCCTCCGTTTTCCCAATGTAATACAAACCACATGAACAATTCAAAAGGTAAACTACAAATGTGGTGGTACAAGTAAGGTAGAATTTTAAGTAGTATTGGTTGTTGTTATTGTTATGTGGATGTTTAAATGATTTCCCGGGATCATGGAATTGCACGTAGTGCAAGAAATGCATCTGTATGATCCTACTTACTACAGGATCAGTAAGGACTGGAGTTTCTCTAAGATTTTTAGCCCTCCTATAGGCAACTCAGGGTTTCTTCACTCACGCCTAGATTTAGAGTTTTGTCGGTAAAGACCTGTGGTGCTAACGATACTTTTTTTTCCAGCGCACCCTTAAGACAACGCTGGTATTACGAGTTGTCTGAATGGCTGTGTTAGCCTCAGAAAAGTGAGCGTTGAGCATAATTTAGCTCCACTTCAACCCTCAATACCAGCGTTGCTTACAGTAGTGGTAAGCTACCGTCATTCGTCGGGAAGTCGCTGGCCAGGATGGATGTTCCGCGTCTGAGGTCTTCAGGATGCTGCCGCTCCGCTCCGGATGGATGAAGATAGAAGATTCCACTTGGATGAAGACTTCAATCGGATGGAAGACCTCTTCTGCCCCGCTTGGATGAAGACTCAACCGGATGGAGGACCTCTACTGCCCCGCTTGGATGAAGAAATTGGCTCGGCTGAGTGAAGAGGACTCAAGGTAGGGAGATCTTCAGGGGGTTAGTGTTAGGTTTTTTTAAGGGGGGTTTGGGTGGGTTTTAGAGTAGGGGTATGTGAGTGGTGGGTTGTAATGTTCGGGGGGGGGGTATTGTATTTTTATTTACAGGTAAAAGAGCTGATTACTTTAGGGCAATGCCCCGCAAAAAGCCCTTTTAAGGGCTGGTAAAAGAGCTCATTACTTTGTAATTTAGGATAGGGTAGGGCATTTTATTATTTTGGGGGCTTTTCTTTTTTTTTTTTTTTTCAAAAGAGCTTTATTGAGATAAAGAAAAATTACATACAGAAATTATGCTGCACAAAAACACATTCAAATATGCATAAAAAACAAAACACTTTCGTAACAGCAGTGTTATAATATCTACTAGATTCTTCATCGTAATGCTTAGATATTCTGCGATCCCAACACGCAGGATGGGAACGCTAGGTCAAAGTAGTTTTTCAAATTAAGGTCTAAGTGAGAAGATCAAAAATAGAAGACAAACAAGGAAGGGGAAGATCATTGGAACTGAAGAGGTAAAGAGGAACCCTTAGCTCATGGGGTCCTGAGAGAGCAGAGAGAAAAGAGAAGAGAAAAAAAAAAAGGGGGGGGGAGGAGGGAAAGAGGGGGAGGGAGTGGCGGGAAACGGTCAGTCATGCCGTACTTAGGGTGTTTATATAGTACCATGCCAGAGGGCCAAGATAAACTCATACTTGTCTAATTTATGATTTTTCAAGTAGTAATTCCGCTCCATAAGGAGCATCTCTTCTACCTGCAAGTACCATTCTCCTATTGTAGGTGGGCCTTGTGTTTTCCATTTTTTGGGAATCAGTTTTTTTGCGCTTGTGATCATAATTAGCAGTAGGGCTAGGTGTGCCTGACTCTGAGCTTTTGGCAAGTCTATGAAGAGTAAAAACTCAGGTGAGTTCGGTACTACAATGTTTAAAATCTCAGAAATTTTTGTCCTAACCTCCCTCCAAAAGGGTGTAAGAGACGGGCAGAACCACCAAATGTGTAAGAGAGAGCCGTGTTCACCGCAACCTCTCCAACACTTAGGGCTAACGGTCGGGAATATCTTGTGTAGCCTAGTGGGAGTCAGGTACCATCTGCTCATAAATTTTATCTGAGTTTCTTGGATGTTTGAAGATACAGAGGATCTTTTAACCATTCCAAATGCCCTTAACCAGGACTCGGAGTCCAGCTCCAAACCCAGGTCTTCATTCCATCGCGATACATAGGTCGGGAGCACATCAGGTCCCTGCTGGACCATCAACTTATATAAGAGGGAGATCAAGTGTTTCGGCACACTTTCCGTTATACATAACCTTTCAAATGGGGTGAGAGATCTTCCCAAGTCTTGTTTATGTTTATGCCCGGTGATGAAGTGTAACAATTGATTATATTGTAGCCATGAGGCAAATAAAATGGGCTGGGTTTCTTTAAGCTCTGCTTGTGAGATGACTTTCCCATTTACAACTACACCAGAAATAGACCCCTCTTTCATTTTATAAGGTTTTATTTTATGGTAGCCTAACTTATAATGTGGAAGCTCCGGGTGCTCAAAGATTGGTGTAAGTGGGGAGTGCTTTGAAGAGATATGTGTAGATGTGGCTATAGTCACATCCCAATTATGGAGTATTTCTTCCGTTAAATGGTACTGCGAAATCTTATTGGGGAGCATTGACGGTGGCAGCCAGGCTATTGAGCCCATATTTTGAAGCTTGAAAATCTGTCTGTCTAAGGTAATCCACGCTTTGGATTCCTGGTTGTGTGCCCATTCAACTATCCTCTGTAGGCCTATCGCTCGTTTATAAGATGCAAGGTCTGGTAACCCCAGTCCCCCTTTATCTCTCGGAAGGTACATAGTGCGCTTTGGTATCCTGGGTTTAATGTTTGCCCAAATAAATTGCTCTATTAATTTTTGCATCTGGGCCATGTATCCTCTAGGAAGCGCGATAGGCAAGGCTTGAAGAAGATATAGGATTCGGGGCAGGATGTTCATTTTAATAACCCCTACTCTGCCTAGCCAAGAGATATATTTATTCTTCCAAGAAGAAAGGTCAGCAGCAATATCACTCTTAAGTGGGGTATAATTATATTTAAAAAGGTCAGCAGGATCAGAAGCCAAATATATGCCTAAGTATTTTAATTTCTTATTAGCTAGGGTAAGTTTGTATTTCTGTTGTAGAGTTTGGATAGTTTGTGGGCAGGTATTAACATTTAATAATTCAGACTTAGTTAAATTAAGTGAGAAATTTGAGACTCCTCCATAGGCCTCAAGTTCACTCAATAACTCAGGGATAGAATCAGTAGGGTTAGACAGGGTGTAGAGAACGTCATCCGCGTATAGCGCTTGCTTATACTCTGTGTTGTCTAGCGTGATCCCTGTGATAAGGGTATTAGAACGGACCTTCTGGGCCAGGACTTCAATCGACAGGGCAAACAGCAATGGTGACAAGGGACAACCCTGTCTGGTGCCATTGCTAATGTCGAAGGAATCCGATAAAGTGCCATTCACTCTAATTCTAGCACAAGGGTTTGAGTATAGTGCAAAAACGTAATGTAAGAACGTTTGTCCAAATCCCATCTTTTCCAAAACCCGACGCAGAAAAAGCCAATCCACCCTATAAAAGGCTTTCTCCGCATCGGTGGAGAAGAGCACCATGGGGATACCCGAGATCCTAGCATGATTAATCAGTTGTGTCACCTTAATCGTGTTATCTCTGGCCTCACGGCCAGGGACAAAGCCCACTTGGTCATTACAGACCAGGTCAGGAAGATATTTATTTATTCTGGTGGCGAGAATCTTTGCTAGTAATTTCATGTCCGAATTGATTAGGGATATGGGCCTAAATTGTCCGGGGGAATCTGCGACTTTACCCGGTTTGGGTATAACCGTGATATGGGCCTCTAAGAGTACCCGAGACAGTGTGGGGCTGTCTCGGAGTCCGTTAAATAAATCCAGAAGAGGGTTCGCTAGAATCTCCTTAAACTTTTTATAGTACACTGAGGAAAACCCATCTGGGCCTGGGCTCTTACCCCCAGGGCAATTTTTTATAGCAGTGAACAACTCCTCTATTGTTATCGGGGAATCCAAAAACTCAGACGCCTCCTTGGTTAACTTGGGAAGGGCAATGTCTGTCAAGTATGAGCTAATTAAAGACTCCTGCAGAGAGGTCTCCCCTACCTTAGGGGACACCTCTGGCTGAGCATGTATATTATATAGGGCATGGTAGTATCTGTGAAATTCTGCTGCGATTTGGGCACTACTATGAAACATGTGACCATCTGGAGATTTAAGGCAATGTATATGGGACCTCCGCTGTCTCTTTTTGAGGGCTTTAGCTAAGATTCTGCCTGGTTTATTCCCCCCTTCATAATAGTGCTGTTTAAGGTGGAGGGCCATTTTTTGATGTGACTCATTTAAATGTTTTTGTAATTCTAGTTTCGCTTCTTTTAACTGGGTTCTAGTAGCATTACAAGAAGGATTGTTTTTATGTTTATTTTCTAGGGTACCTATCCTAGACTGTAGCTCACTGTATTTGGCCCTGTATTGCCTATTGAGGAATGCCTTATGTTTTATTAGTGCCCCTCTAATTACACTCTTGTGGGCCTCCCAAATAGTAGCTTTAGAAGATGTAGGGTATGTGTTAAGTTCGAAGTAATCCCGCATAATATTATTTATATCCTTGAAAATTACCGGGTTATCTAGCATAGATTCATCTAGCCTCCACACCTGTTGTGTGACAGGAATGTCTGGCCAGAGGATCGAGCAAGTTACCGGGGCGTGGTCAGACCAAGTTATATGTCCTATATCACTATGGTGAGTTATCGAGAGGCCACAAGAATCAGTGTAGATATAATCAATCCTGGAGTAGCTGTTGTGGGGTATGGAATAAAACGAGTAATCCCTAGATGTAGGATGAAGAGTGCGCCAGACATCGTATAATGATGCTTTTTTGAGAGCGTCATTTACATGGTTAACTGTGGACATGGGAGTGCAAGTGATTCCCCGTGAAGTGTCAACAAGGGGATTGGCCACCAGGTTAAAATCCCCAGCTAGATATGTAATTCCTCTGGAATGTTCTAGAAGGAGGTCTGTGATCTTAGTCATGAAAGACTCCTGGCCGTGACTAGGCGAGTAGACTGAGACCAACGTAATATAGTGTCCATATAGAGTGCCCACAAGTAAAATGTACCGCCCCTCTGGATCCCTCTCAATGTGTGTCAGGATGAAAGGTACTGATCTATGAAATAAAATTCCCACTCCACCTTTTTTACTTTGTCCCGATGCAAAGTATGCTGTAGGAAATTGGGGATTATGCCATTTAGGCTCTTTGCCTTTTCTATAGTGTGTCTCCTGCAGTAAAATTATATGGCTCTGGGATTTTCTCAGTTCCTTAAGGGCTATAGAGCGTTTGCCTGGGTCATTCATGCCTTTAGCATTGATGGTAGTGAGATTGATGGAGTGGTCACCAAATTTACTGACTTTGGACTGCATTATCATTCAGGAGAGGGGGGGAGGATAGGAGGGGAGAAAATAAGAAAAAAAAAAAAAAAAGGGAAGAAAAGAAAAAAAGATAGAAAGATCTGTGCCAGAGGGGAGGCACAGACAAGAGTTAGCTAAAAAGGTCGAAACCAGTTGGGAGCAATTAATTATCTTCTTGCCCCAACCAGGTCCAAGAAAAAGAAAAGAACAGAATGTAACAAATACAGGGGATAAGCCCCATAACTGACGTGAGTTATAAAGATTATATTTATACTGCTAACACCAAAAAAAACTTGAGAACAAGATACCCTGATTATTTCAGCTGAGATAATGTAAATGTAAGAGGCTCTTAATTACTGGGTGACAAAGTGATTAAAGGGATAGATTTTGTTTCTGAGAAATAAACTCCTGTTAGCCAAGAGCAGCACCCTCGTTCTAATACCAACGGGGAGGGATAGACTAAGTACTCAAACTGGGAACACTAAAGGGCAAGAGAGCCAATCCAAGCCTCGTCCTCTACTTTTATGGAGTGGGGAGTTGTCTGTATCAGGGAGAGGCGGGGGAAGTTGCAATTTCCCTGTGTTGAGATAATAATAATAAGCCTCAAATTAATTGTTACCAGCTAATGGCTCGTGCCACATAGGGGCTCTAAGCTAGCCTGTCTTTCGTGGACAATTCTCTTCAGCTGAAAATTATATTAGAGGGAGTTATTAATACAAAACTGATCATAAGCTTTAACAAACTAAAGCAAATACTTATTAAAGTAGGACTGTATAAATCAAGCAATGATCTGTGTCTGTTCAGCGTCTAAATCATGTAAATGCGAGTAACAATACCCTCCAGAAAATTTTTCTCCCCTCCCCATTAGCATCCTATACATAACTCTGCTATCACTAAAAGCAAGTCAAGAAATATTGCTCCATCTATTTTAGCTGCCAGTCAACCTAATAAAATTTATCAGTGAGCAAGTTGTGACACATAATAAGTTGCAAGAGCATCTGCAAAGTGGAGCTATTGTGTATTGGAAAAACAGAGCTATCCCCCACCGATATATAACATTTCAGTGATAAAATAAATATCTATGAGCAACATCCTAGGTAAAGCTGGAATTTAGAAACATCATTCTAGACCTACACAGAACAATACAACCTTTTAAACTAGGCATAGTTTTTAAATATAAGTTGGCAGTCTCTGAGCATAATCATAGTCCAGTTGAGAGTTCAAGATCAATATTTCGTGCCTGGTAGTAGCTCTATATCAGTACTAGGTGCCTATCAGTGCATGCATGGCCAGACAGGAGTCTAGGAACATCATTTTAAACATAAACAGAACAATACAAACTTTTAAACCAAACACATTGTTTAAATATAAATTGGCAGTCTCTGAGCACAATCATAATCCAGTTGAGAGTTCAGAATCAATATTTAATACCTGATAGTAGCTCCATATCAGCACTAGGTATCTGTCATTACATACATTACCCAATAAATGGTCTGCTCCATGGATTGATCTCCTACCGCATGGGCAGAGGACCCAGCTCCTCTTGGCTGCTGTCCAACTGAGATGGGGATCTGTAGAGAAAGATTTTCAAAAAAGGTCTTTTGGTCCATTCCAGGCTTGAAGATGGCTGTTTTGTTATTATTCGTGGCAATGATGGATACAGGGAATCCCCATCTGTAGGGGACTTTGTTATTCCTTAGAATAGATGTGATGTGGCTCAAGTCCCTGCGTTTCTGCAAAGTCAATGGTGATAAGTCCGTAAAAACCTGTATCTCTTCTCCTGCGTGCATAATGGGGTGTTTTTTCCTAGCTCCCTGCAGGATTTCCTCCTTGTCTTTGAAGCTAAGGAACCTGACAATGATATCCCTAGTAGGAGCTTTACTTGGCGGCTTGGGCCTAAGAGCTCTGTGGGCCCGCTCTATAGGAATTTCTGGCGAGGATGGGGAGTCTTTGATGATCCTAAACAAGGCTAGCAGGTAGCCCTCAATATTTTGCGGTGCAATGGCTTCAGACACTCCTCTGAAACGCAAATTATTCCTGCGCCCTCTATTATCAATGTCCTCGAGCTTATCGTTGAGATACTGTAAGTTGTCATCGTGTTTTTGAATATCAGATGCTTGTTGCTGTAAAGTTAAAGCGTTATCATTAGAAGCTTTTTCAACTGTGGTGACTCTCGCCTCTAGTGCAGAAAAATCTCTTCTCAGGTCTCCAAACAGGCTCCTCATTTCATTCATAACTCCTTTTTATATCTTCTTTTGAGGAAAGGTGGAGTAAATCTGCCTTTGTGATGTATTGAGGGGCATCAGTGCTATTGGAGGGCTTAGCAGAGACTGGGTTTTCTGACTGACTTTCCATTTCACCCTCCACCGTTTCTCTGGTGTTGTCTATGGGCTTAAGGTAGTGGCTCATGGGCTTAGAGGCACTTGGTTTTTCTGCCCTGCTGGTTCTTTTATTAGGCATAACCTTCTAGCAGTGTTAGTGTGGAGACCCGAATCAGATGCCAGGAAACAGCCTGTCAAAACCCCTTTTCTTACTGTGCAGGAAAGCAATAAAGGGTTCCCAACATAGGCCCAGTATTCAGTGTTCTCTTATTACTGCCACTCGTTCAGTTCAGTAGAATACTGTGCTATTATATCTTGCGTGTACTTTATGGAGTATTAAAAAACTTAGAGGCCTTCTTACTTTTACTGTTCTATTAGATTGAGGCAGCGAGTCTGCGAGTTCCCGCCAGAGTTAGTGATATCTCAATTGCTGTTTATTTGTAAAGCAGGAATAAATACTCCACATTTAAAATGCTTAAGGCAGAGGTATATCCTATTAGGATCGCAGCGTATGTGTCTTATGCTGCTGCTCTAAACGTGCCTATTCAGTAGATGGTAGGCCTAGTCCCCTGTTTCTTATCTAGGGCTATATGGGGGCTTCACTTCGCTACCCTCCTCCAGTGAGCCTCCGGTTTCAAACTAATCTGAACCGGGTTCAGTATCAGTGCCTTGATGGAGCGGTCGGGTGAAAGGGGAAGCTTCCGTTACTGTGCGCTTAAGGTCCGGTAAGTCTTGTGATGTTTCTTCCTATGCCCCAAGCCTCTGCCTATAACTATGTCAGCGCTCACCTTCCGCTCCGGTCCTCATCAGCGCTTCTGTAGGCCGTCCTCACTATATCAGCCACTGGGTCCCGGTCTGCACCAGCTGCCAGAAATCCACTGATCAGCCGCAGGGGGCAAGATAAAAGCAGGCCTACCACGCGGGTCCCGTAGTTCCGTCTCCTCCAGGTCTTATATATTGCTCAGATAAGTGCTTCTACAGCGGAGTTGGTTTACAGGCTAAGGGGAACATGTTCCCATGTAGGTGCACAGGGAAATCATGTAGCTTAGAGAGCTTTGGTGTTAAAATGAGCAGTTATGTCAGTTTTGGTAGCAGGAGCTTTCCTAGTGTGCGACCATCTTCCTGCGTGGTCAGGCTCCGCCCCCCGGGGCTTTTTTATTTTATTAGGGGGCTAAGATTAGGTGTAATTAGTTTAAAATTCTTGTTTTTTTTATTTTCTGTAAGTTAGTGGGGTTTTTTGTATTATAGTTTAGTTTATTTAATTGTATTTTAGTTTAGATAATTGTAGGTAATTTATTTAATTAGTTTAATGATAGTATAGTGTTAGGTGTATTTGTAACTTAGGTTAGGATTTATTTTACAGGTAATTTCTCTTGTTAAGTGTGTTCAGTCCACGGGTCATCCATTACTTATGGGATATATTCTCCTTCCCAACAGGAAGTTGCAAGAGGATCACCCAAGCAGATCTGCTATATAGCTCCTCCCCTCACATGTCATATCCAGACATTCTCTTGCAACCCTCAACAAAGAAGGAGGTCGCGAGGGGAGTTGGAGTTTTTACTTAATTATTCTTCAATCAAAAGTTTGTTATTTTAAATGGCACCGGAGTGTGCTGTTTTTCTATCTCAGGCAGTATTTGGAAGAAGAATCTGCCTGCGGTTTTCTATGATCTTAGCAGGCGTAACTAAGATCCACTGGCTGTTCTCGACATTCTGAGGAGTGGGGTAACTTCAGAAAATGGGAATAGCATGCGGGGTTCCCCGCAAATGAGGTATGTGCAGTACAATATTTTCTGGGAATGGAATTGACTAAGAAAACACTGCTGTTACCCACATGATGTAAGTACAGCCTTAAATGCAGTAGTAGCGACTGGTATCAGGCTGATAAATGTATGCGCAGTTGAGTTATTTTCTAGGGACTAGAATTTGACTGAAAAAATACTGTTAATACTGAAATAATGCTTAAGCCTTATCTGCAGTAGAAGCGACTGGTAGCAGGCTTAGTGATAACTTTGCATGACTTTGAAAAAGTTTGTTTTTAAAACGTTTACTGGCATGTTATTCGTTTTGTGAGGTACTTTGGTGATAAATCCTTTTTGGGCATGATTTTTTTCCACATGGCTAACGTATTTTTCTGCATAGAAAACGTTATATCAGGTCTCCCACTGTTGTAATATGAGTGGGAGGGATTTTTTTTTTAGCACCTTGTTGCGCAGTTAAAATTCTAGCACAGTCTTCCTGTTTCTTCCTCCTTGATCCAGGACGTCTCTAGAGAGCTCAGGGGTCTCCAGAATTCGTTTTTGATGGAGGTAATCAGTCACAGCAGACCTGTGACAGTGTGTTTGACTGTGATAAAAGCGTTAAATTTTAATTTGATGTCCGTTTTGGGTATTGAGGGGTTAATCATCCTTTTGCTAATGGGTGCAATCCTCTGCTAATTATTACATTTACCGTTAAGAATTGTTGACTGTAACTGAATTAGTTCTTTGTTAATTCAACTGTGTTTTTTAAAAGCGCTGCAGCGTTTTTTATATTGCTTGTAAACTTATTGAAAGTAATTTCCAAGCTTGCTAGCTTCATTGCTAGTCTGTTTAAACATGTCTGATACAGAAGAATCTGCTTGTTCATTATGTTCAAAAGCCGATGTGGAGCCCAATAGAAATATGTGTACCAATTGTATTGATATTACTTTGAATAAAAGTCAATCTGTACCGATAAAGAAATTATCACCAGACAACGAGGGGGAAGTTATGCCGTCTAACTCTCCTCACGTGTCAGTACCTTCGTCTCCCGCTCGGGAGATGCGTGAGATTGAGGCGCCGAGTACATCAAGGCACTTACAAATCACTTTACATGATATGGCTAATGTTATGAAAGAAGTATTATACAATATGCCCGAGTTAAGAGGCAAGCGCGATAGCTCTGGGTTAAGGACAGAGCGCGCCGATGACACGAGAGCCATGTCTGATACTGCGTCACAATTTGCAGAACATGAGGACGGAGAGCTTCATTCTGTGGGTGACGGTTCTGATTCGGGGAGACCGGATTCAGAAATTTCAAATTTTAAATTTAAGCTTGAGAACCTCCGCGTTTTGCTAGGGGAGGTGTTAGCGGCTCTGAATGATTGTGACACGGTGGCAATCCCAGAGAAATTATGTAGGCTGGATAAATACTATGCGGTACCGGTGTGTACTGACGTTTTTCCTATACCAAAAAGGCTTACTGAAATTATTAGCAAGGAGTGGGATAAACCTGGTGTGCCCTTTTCCCCTCCTCCGATATTTAGAAAAATGTTCCCTATAAACGCCGCCACACGAGACTTATGGCAGACGGTCCCTAAGGTGGAGGGAGCAGTATCTACTTTAGCCAAGCGTACCACTATCCAGGTGGAGGATAGTTGTGCTTTCTCAGATCTAATGGATAAAAAATTAGAGGGTTACCTTAAGAAAATGTTTGTTCAACAAGGTTTTATATTACAGCCTCTTGCATGCATTGCGCCTGTCACTGCTGCAGCGGCATTCTGGTTTGAGTCTCTGGAAGAGGCGATTCGCATAGCACCATTGGATGAGACTTTGAGCAAGCTTATAACGCTTAAGCTAGCTAATGCGTTTGATTTGGATGCCGTAGTGCATTTAACCAAACTTACGGCTAAGAATTCCGGATTCGCCATACAGGCGCGCAGAGCGCTATGGCTTAAATCCTGGTCAGCAGATGTAACTTCTAAATCTAAACTATTGAATATTCCTTTCAAAGGGCAGAACTTATTCGGGCCCGGCTTGAAGGAAATTATTGCTGACATTACTGGAGGTAAGGGTCACTCCCTTCCTCAGGACAGGGCCAAATCAAAGGCCAAACAGTCTAATTTTCGTGCCTTTCGTAATTTCAAGGCAGGAGCAGCATCAACTTCCTCCGCTCCAAAACAGGAAGGACCTACTGCTCGTTACAGACAAGGTTGGAAAGGCAACCAGTCATGGAACAAGGGCAAGCAGGCCAGAAAGCCTACTTCCGCCCCTAAGACAGCATGAAGACAGGGCCCCCTTTCCGGAGACGGATCTGGTGGGGGGCAGACTTTCTCTCTTTGCCCAGGCTTGGGCAAGAGATGTACAGGATCCCTGGACGTTGGAGATTATATCTCAGGGATACCTTCTGGATTTCAAAACTTCTCCTCCACAAGGGAGGTTTCATCTCTCAAGGTTATCAACAAACCTAGTAAAGAAAGAGGCATTTCTACAATGTGTACAAGACCTCTTAGTGATGGGAGTGATCCACCCAGTTCCGCGAACGGAACAAGGCCAAGGGTTTTACTCAAATCTGTTTGTGGTTCCCAAAAAAAAGGGAACCTTCAGACCAATCTTAGACCTAAAAATCTTAAACAAATTCCTAAGGGTTCCATCGTTCAAGATGGAAACCATTCGGACCATCCTACCCATGATCCAAGAGGGTCAATATATGACCACAGTGGATTTAAAGGATGCCTACCTTCACATACCAATTCACAAAGATCATTATCGGTACCTAAGGTTTGCCTTTCTAGACAGGCATTACCAGTTTGTAGCTCTTCCCTTCGGGTTAGCTACGGCTCCGAGAATTTTTACAAAGATTCTGGGTTCGCTTCTGGCGGTACTAAGACCGCGAGCCATTGCGGTGGCTCCATACCTAGACGACATTCTGATACAAGCGTCAAGTTTTCAAAATGCAAAGTCTCATACAGAGATAGTTCTAGCATTTCTGAGGTCGCATGGGTGGAAAGTGAACATGGAAAAGAGTTCTCTGTTACCACTCACAAGGGTTCCCTTTCTAGGGACTCTTATAGATTCTGTAGAGATGAAGATTTACCTGACGGAGTCCAGGTTATCAAAAATCCTAAATGCTTGCCGTGTCCTTCATTCCATTCCAAACCCATCAGTAGCTCAGTGCATGGAAGTAATCGGCTTAATGGTCGCGGCAATGTATCTCAGACCGCTGCAATTATGCATGCTAAGTCAGTGGAATGGGGATTACTCAGATCTGTCCCCTTTACTGTATCTGGACCAGGAGACCAGGGATTCTCTTCTCTGGTGGTTGTCTCGGGTTCATCTGTCCAAAGGAATGACCTTTCGCAGACCAGATTGGACGATTGTAACAACAGATGCCAGCTTACTAGGCTGGGGCACAGTCTGGAACTCCCTAAAGGCTCAGGGATCGTGGACTCAGGAGGAGAAACTCCTTCCAATAAACATTCTGGAATTAAGAGCAATATTCAATGCTCTCCTAGCTTGGCCTCAGTTAGCAACACTGAGGTTCATCAGGTTTCAGTCGGACAACATCACGACTGTAGCTTACATCAATCATCAAGGAGGAACCAGGAGTTTCCTAGCGATGTTAGAAGTCTCAAGGATAATTCGCTGGGCAGAGTCTCACTCTTGCCACCTGTCAGAGATCTGCATCCCAGGCGTGGAGAACTGGGAGGCGGACTTTCTAAGTCGCCAGACTTTTCATCCGGGGGAGTGGGAACTTCATCCGGAGATATTTGCTCAACTAATTCTTCGTTGGGGCAAACCAGAACTGGATCTCATGGCATCTCGCCAGAATGCCAAGCTTCCGTGCTACGGATCCAGGTCCAGGGACCCGGGAGCGGTGCTGATAGATGCACTAGCAGCCCCTTGGGTTTTCAACATGGCTTATGTGTTTCCACCTTTTCCGCTACTGCCTCGACTGATTGCCAAGATCAAACAGGAGAGAGCATCAGTGATTCTGATAGCGCCTGCGTGGCCACGCAGGAACTGGTATACAGACCTAGTGGACATGTCGTCCTGTCCACCATGGTCTCTGCCTCTGAGGCAGGATCTTCTAATTCAGGGTCCTTTCAACCATCCAAATCTAGTTTCTCTGAGGCTGACTGCGTGGAGGTTGAATGCTTGATTCTATCGAAGCGTGGTTTCTTGGAGTCGGTTACTGATACATTAATACAGGCTCGGAAACCTGTGACCAGAAAAATTTACCATAAGACATGGCGTAAATATTTATATTGGTGTGAATCCAAGAGTTACTCATGGAGTAAGGTTAAGATTCCTAGGATATTGTCTTTTCTACAAGAGGGTTTAGAAAAGGGTTTATCCGCTAGTTCGCTAAAGGGACAGATTTCTGCTCTATCTATTCTTTTACACAAGCGTCTGGCAGAGAATCTAGACGTCCAGGCTTTTTGTCGGGCTTTGGCTAGGATTAAGCCTGTGTTTAAGACTGTTGCTCCTCCGTGGAGCTTAAACTTGGTTCTTAAAGTTCTTCAGGGTGTTCCGTTTGAACCCCTTCATTCCATTGATATTAAGCTTTTATCTTGGAAAGTTCTGTTTTTGATGGCTATTTCCTTGGCTCGAAGAGTCTCTGAGGCCTAGATTTAGAGTTCGGCGGTAAAAGGGCTGTTAACGCTCCGCGGGTTTTTTTCTGGCCGCACCATAAATTTAACTCTGGTATCGAGAGTTCAAACAAATGCTGCGTTAGGCTCCAAAAAAGGAGCGTAGAGCATTTTTACCGCAAATGCAACTCTCGATACCAGAGTTGCTTACGGACGCGGCCGGCATCAAAAACGTGCTCGTGCACGATTCTCCCATAGGAAACAATGGGGCTGTTTGAGCTGAAAAAAAACCTAACACCTGCAAAAAAGCAGCGTTCAGCTCCTAACGCAGCCCCATTGTTTCCTATGGGGAAACACCTCCTAAGTCTGCACCTAACACCCTAACATGTACCCCGAGTCTAAACACCCCTAACCTTACACTTATTAACCCCTAATCTGCCGCCCCCGCTATCGCTGACCCCTGCATTACACTTTTAACCCCTAATCTGCCGCTCCGTAAACCGCCGCCACCTACGTTATCCCTATGTACCCCTAATCTGCTGCCCTAACATCGCCGACCCCTATGTTATATTTATTAACCCCTAATCTGCCCCCCACAACGTCGCCGACACCTACCTACACTTATTAACCCCTAATCTGCCGAGCGGACCTGAGCGCTACTATAATAAAGTTATTAACCCCTAATCCGCCTCACTAACCCTATCATAAATAGTATTAACCCCTAATCTGCCCTCCCTAACATCGCCGACACCTACCTTCAATTATTAACCCCTAATCTGCCGACCGGAGCTCACCGCTATTCTAATAAATGTATTAACCCCTAAAGCTAAGTCTAACCCTAACACTAACACCCCCCTAAGTTAAATATAATTTTTATCTAACGAAATAAATTAACTCTTATTAAATAAATAATTCCTATTTAAAGCTAAATACTTACCTGTAAAATAAATCCTAATATAGCTACAATATAAATTATAATTATATTATACCTATTTTAGGATTAATATTTATTTTACAGGCAACTTTGTAATTATTTTAACCAGGTACAATAGCTATTAAATAGTTAAGAACTATTTAATAGTTACCTAGTTAAAATAATTACAAATTTACCTGTAAAATAAATCCTAACCTAAGATATAATTAAACCTAACACTACCCTATCAATAAAATAATTAAATAAACTACCTACAATTACCTACAATTAACCTAACACTACACTATCAATAAATTAATTAAACACAATTGCTACAAATAAATAAAATTAAATAAACTATCTTAAGTACAAAAAATAAAAAAGAACTAAGTTACAGAAAATAATAAAATATTTACAAACATAAGAAAAATATTACAACAATTTTAAACTAATTACACCTACTCTAAGCCCCCTAATAAAATAACAAAGCCCCCCAAAATAAAAAATTCCCTACCCTATTCTAAAATACAAATATTACAAGCTCTTTTACCTTACCAGCCCTGAACAGGGCCCTTTGCGGGGCATGCCCCAAGAATTTCAGCTCTTTTGCCTGTAAAAAAAAACATACTATACCCCCCCCCAACATTACAACCCACCACCCACATACCCCTAATCTAACCCAAACCCCCCTTAAATAAACCTAACACTACCCCCCTGATGATCTTCCTACCTTGTCTTCACCATGCCAGGTTCACCGATCCGTCCTGGCTCCAAGATCTTCATCCAACCCAAGCGGGGGCTAGACATCCACTGAAGAAGTCCAGAAGAGGGTCCAAAGTCTTCCTCCTATCCGGCAAGAAGAGGACATCCGGACCGGCAAACATCTTCTCCAAGCGGCATCTTCTATCTTCTTCCATCCGATGACGACCGGCTCCATCTTGAAGACCTCCAGCGCGGATCCATCCTCTTCTTCCGACGACTAGACGACGAATGACGGTTCCTTTAAGGGACGTCATCCAAGATGGCGTCCCTCGAATTCCGATTGGCTGATAGGATTCTATCAGCCAATCGGAATTAAGGTAGGAATTTTCTGATTGGCTGATGGAATCAGCCAATCAGAATATAGTTCAATCCGATTGGCTGATCCAATCAGCCAATCAGATTGAGCTCGCATTCTATTGGCTGTTCCGATCAGCCAATAGAATGCGAGCTCAATCTGATTGGCTGATTGGATCAGCCAATCGGATTGAACTATATTCTGATTGGCTGATTCCATCAGCCAATCAGAAAATTCCTACCTTAATTCCGATTGGCTGATAGAATCCTATCAGCCAATCGGAATTCGAGGGACGCCATCTTGGATGACGTCCCTTAAAGGAACCGTCATTCGTCGTCTAGTCGTCGGAAGAAGAGGATGGATCCGCGCTGGAGGTCTTCAAGATGGAGCCGGTCGTCATCGGATGGAAGAAGATAGAAGATGCCGCTTGGAGAAGATGTTTGCCGGTCCGGATGTCCTCTTCTTGCCGGATAGGAGGAAGACTTTGGACCCTCTTCTGGACTTCTTCAGTGGATGTCTAGCCCCCGCTTGGGTTGGATGAAGATCTTGGAGCCAGGACGGATCGGTGAACCTGGCATGGTGAAGACAAGGTAGGAAGATCATCAGGGGGGTAGTGTTAGGTTTATTTAAGGGGGGTTTGGGTTAGATTAGGGGTATGTGGGTGGTGGGTTGTAATGTTGGGGGGGGGGTATAGTATGTTTTTTTTTACAGGCAAAAGAGCTGAAATTCTTGGGGCATGCCCCGCAAAGGGCCCTGTTCAGGGCTGGTAAGGTAAAAGAGCTTGTAATATTTGTATTTTAGAATAGGGTAGGGAATTTTTTATTTTGGGGGGCTTTGTTATTTTATTAGGGGGCTTAGAGTAGGTGTAATTAGTTTAAAATTGTTGTAATATTTTTCTTATGTTTGTAAATATTTTATTATTTTCTGTAACTTAGTTCTTTTTTATTTTTTGTACTTTAGATAGTTTATTTAATTTTATTTATTTGTAGCAATTGTGTTTAATTAATTTATTGATAGTGTAGTGTTAGGTTAATTGTAGGTAATTGTAGGTAGTTTATTTAATTATTTTATTGATAGGGTAGTGTTAGGTTTAATTATATCTTAGGTTAGGATTTATTTTACAGGTAAATTTGTAATTATTTTAACTAGGTAACTATTAAATAGTTCTTAACTATTTAATAGCTATTGTACCTGGTTAAAATAATTACAAAGTTGCCTGTAAAATAAATATTAATCCTAAAATAGCTATAATATAATTATAATTTATATTGTAGCTATATTAGGATGTATTTTACAGGTAAGTATTTAGCTTTAAATAGGAATTATTTATTTAATAAGAGTTAATTTATTTCGTTAGATAAAAATTATATTTAACTTAGGGGGGTGTTAGTGTTAGGGTTAGACTTAGCTTTAGGGGTTAATACATTTATTAGAATAGCGGTGAGCTCCGGTCGGCAGATTAGGGGTTAATAATTGAAGGTAGGTGTCGGCGATGTTAGGGAGGGCAGATTAGGGGTTAATACTATTTATGATAGGGTTAGTGAGGCGGATTAGGGGTTAATAACTTTATTATAGTAGCGCTCAGGTCCGCTCGGCAGATTAGGGGTTAATAAGTGTAGGTAGGTGTCGGCGACGTTGTGGGGGGCAGATTAGGGGTTAATAAATATAACATAGGGGTCGGCGATGTTAGGGGTAGCAGATTAGGGGTACATAGGGATAACGTAGGTGGCGGCGATTTGCGGTCGGAAGATTAGGGGTTAATTATTTTAAGTAGCTTGCGGCGACGTTGTGGGGGGCAAGTTAGGGGTTAATAGATATAATACAGGGGTCGGCGGTGTTAGGGGCAGCAGATTAGGGGTACATAAGTATAACGTAGGTGGCGGTCGGCAGATTAGGGGTTAAAAATTTTAATCGAGTGGCGGCGATGTGGGGGGACCTCGGTTTAGGGGTACATAGGTAGTTTATGGGTGTTAGTGTACTTTAGGGTACAGTAGTTAAGAGCTTTATAAACCGGCGTTAGCCAGAAAGCTCTTAACTCCTGCTATTTTCAGGCGGCTGGAATCTTGTCGTTAGAGCTCTAACGCTCACTGCAGAAACGACTCTAAATACCAGCGTTAGAAAGATCCCATTGAAAAGATAGGCTACGCAAATGGCGTAGGGGGATCTGCGGTATGGAAAAGTCGCGGCTGAAAAGTGAGCGTTAGACCCTTTAATCACTGACTCCAAATACCAGCGGGCGCCCAAAACCAGCGTTAGGAGCCTCTAACGCTGGTTTTGACGGCTACCGCCGAACTCTAAATCTAGGCCTGAGTTATCTGCCTTACATTGTGATTCTCCTTATCTGATCTTTCATTCAGACAAGGTAGTCTTGCGTACTAAACCTGGGTTTTTACCTAAGGTTGTTTCTAACAGGAATATCAATCAAGAGATTGTTGTTCCATCATTATGTCCTAATCCTTCTTCAAAGAAGGAACGTCTTTTGCATAATCTAGACGTGATCCGTGCCCTGAAGTTCTACTTACAGGCAACTAAAGATTTTCGGCAAACTTCTTCTCTGTTTGTCGTTTACTCTGGACAGAGGAGAGGTCAAAAGGCTTTGGCTACCTCTCTCTCTTTTTGGCTTCGTAGCATAATACGTTTAGCCTATGAGACTGCTGGACAGCAGCCTCCTGAAAGAATTACAGCTCATTCCACTAGAGCTGTGGCTTCCACCTGGGCCTTTAAGAATGAGGCCTCTGTTGAACAGATTTGCAAGGCTGCAACTTGGTCTTCACTTCATACTTTTTCCAAATTTTACAAATTTGACACTTTTGCTTCTTCGAAGGCTGTTTTTGGGAGAAAGGTTCTACAGGCAGTGGTTCCTTCTGTGTAATGTTCCTGCCTTGTCCCTCCCATCATCCGTGTACTTTAGCTTTGGTATTGGTATCCCATAAGTAATGGATGACCCGTGGACTGAACACACTTAACAAGAGAAAACATAATTAATGCTTACCTGATAAATTTATTTCTCTTGTAGTGTGTTCAGTCCACGGCCCGCCCTGTCTTTTTTGAGGCAGGTTCTAAATTTTAAATTATAACTCCAGTCACCACTGCACCCTATAGTTTCTCCTTTCTCGTCTTGTTTCGGTCGAATAACTGGATATGACATGTGAGGGGAGGAGCTATATAGCAGATCTGCTTGGGTGATCCTCTTGCAACTTACTGTTGGGAAGGAGAATATATCCCATAAGTAATGGATGACCCGTGGACTGAACACGCTACAAGAGAAATAAATTTATCAGGTAAGCATAAATTATGTTTTTGTAATTATTTTAACTAGGTAGCTATTAAATAGTTATTAACTATTTAATAGCTATTGTACCTAGTTAAAATAAATACAAAGTTGCCTTTAAAATAAATATAAATCCTAAAATAGCTACAATGTAACTATTAGTTATATTGTAGCTATATAAGGGTTTATTTTATAGGTAAGTATTTAGTTTTAAATAGGAATAATTTATTGCATGATAGTACATTTGTTTTGTTTTATTTAAATTATATTTAAGTTAAGGGGTATTAGGGTTAGGGTTAGACTTAGGTTTAGGGGTTAATAACTTTATTATATTAGCGGCGACATTGGGGGTGGGAGATTAGGGGTTAATAATTGTAGGTAGGTGGCGGCGATGTTAGGGAGCGCAGTAGGGGTTAATAAAATTTATTATAGTGTTTGCGAGGTGGGAGTGTGGCGGTTTAGGGATTAATACATTTATTATAGTGGCGGCGATGTCCGGTCTGCAGATAGGGGTTAATAAGTGTAGGTAGGTGGCGGCGACGTTGGGGGGGGCAGATTAGGGGGTAATAAATATAATATAGGTGTTGGCGATGTTAGGGGCAGCAGATTAGGGGTTCATAGCTATAATGTAGGTGGCGACGATGTCCGGTCGGAAGATTAGGGGTTAAAAAATTTTATTATAGGGTTTGCGATGTGGGGGGGCCTCGGTTTAGGTGTTCATAGGTAGTTTATGGGTGTTAGTGTACTTTATAGCACAGTAGTTAAGAGCTTTATGTTCCGGCGTTAGCCCATAAAACTCTTAACTACTGAATTTTTTTTGCGGTCGGAGTCTTGGCAGTATAAGCTTTACCGCTCACTTCTTCCAAGACTCGTAATACCAGCATTAGGCAAATCCCATAGAAAAGATAGGATACGCATATGATGTAAGGGGATTTGCGGTAGCCTCGAGTCGCGAAAAGAAAGTGAGCGGTAGACCCTTTCCTGCCTGACTCTAAATACCAGCGGGCATTAAAAAGCAGCGTTAGGACCCCTTAATGCTGCTTTTTAACCCTAATGCAGAGCTCTAAATCTAGCCGAAAAGGTAACAAGTTATCAGAGGTTATGATTTCCCAATGTTTGCTCACCTGAATTGGGATGTCTTTAACTCCCGGTGTATATGTGGTAAGGTGATAGTCTCTTCCTCCTGGTGCTTAACTGTATCCTTAAGTAGATCTTCCTGTCGGATATCACCTATGCAATCTAAAGTCCCTAATCAGTTTTGCTTTATAGTCCCTCTGAAAGAAGTGATTCTCCAATTCGTTCAGTTGTTCCTCTCTCTTAATATCTTCTGAGTTATTACGTATTCTACGTAATATCTGTCCTTTGCCCCATTATTACAGAGATCAGGTGTTCAGTAATGTATGAGTAGCACAGTGTACGCAGTTTTCTATTAAACTGCTATACCCATATAACCGGGGGGGGGGGGGTGTTAGAGGCCTAAGAAGTTAGGCCGCCACCTCAACATCTAAGACTAGGTTCCGACTTGTGTAGAATTCCAGCAGAGGTATCATTTAGTGCAGAAATTATTTACACGTACTTTGCTGGCTTTTCTTGAAGTTGTTGATAAAGCTGTAGATTAATAACGGTTATCTATTCCAAGTGCGAAGCTGCTAGTATATGCGACCGATCATGGCCGCCGCCCGGACACACCCACAAGTCCAAGGTAATTTTTATCACTCAAGAGATAGACAGATAGTGTTGGTGCGCTAAATTGAGCTGGTGGGGAGCAAGTAGTATAGATCTTCATGTAGTTATCTGCTTAAATTATATAGTGATATTAACTTGGCACCTGTATTGTAAGCACAATCAGTGCACTATACATTTACAGCATAGGGTGAACTAAAATAGTTTTGGTCATGTTAAGATGCTTCAGTTTTTTTTAAAGTATTTAACCATCCAATACCCGATTATGTGTTATTCTTTACATGGGGGTTACACAAAATATAATGCACCCTGTGCTATCTTTTGAGCTTCTTTTGTAATCTATCCCATAGTTAAAGTCAGCTCCAGATCAGCTAAATACAGCTGGTGATTTGTAGCTATGCAAATATGCCACTCCTGATTGACTCAAAAACTATGTTCCAATAGTGTGTTGCATATCCAGAACTGACTTTTATTATGTGTTCAACCCCTTTGTGGGGACTAAATGCATAATTATCACCATTATTAGTGCAATGTATTATGGCTCCTTTATTGCTAAATGTAGCCACCAATCAACAAGCACTACCCAGGTTCTGAACCAAAAATGGGCCGTCTCCTATGCTTACTTTCCTGCTTTTCTAAATAAAGATATCAAGAGAATAAATAAAGTATAATAGGAGTAAATTAGAAAGTTGCTTAAAATTGCATGCTCTAAATTTGGGTTTCCCTTTAAGAAGTTTTTCTTATTTTCTTACCTCTGCCCCTAAATTCATTAGGGATTTTCTATTATTACCTCTTTCCACTAAACATTTGACCAAATCCAAAGAGTGTTTGTCATATTTAGCTATGGTGTTACAAATCTGTCTAATCCTAATTAGTTGACCTTTGGGAATTGCTTTTATCACATGATTTGGGTGGCAGGAAACTGCTCACAATATTGTATCGCCAGTGATTTCCTTTCTGTATAATTTAGTACTTAAGGTATTGCCACCTTTCACAAGAATGTCTAGATATTTAGTTCACTCTTTGTTCATCTGATAGGTAAACTTCAGGTTGACATAAGATTAAATATATTTATTTATTTATTTTTATTTATTTTTTTAAATATTTTTATTGAATTCAATTCAAGGCATACAAATAACTCATAACAAAAAAAAAGAAACATACAATGAAGATTCTGTTCAGGGCACACGTTCAGTATGAGAAAACAATTACAAGTTCATATAACAGATATCGATACTATTGAATTATTAGTTAGTTTAATCCAAATACCTACTAGATTGTGACTGGGACCACTCTTGGGTCTCCTAGCAATTTGTGAAATGTGAGACAACAGTAGGCGAGAAAGCATTAGGAAAGATCACCCATGGGCCTTTAACAGATTATCAAAAACACATTTTCACTACAGTTTTCTGTTACAGTAATTATGCAAAACATCAACACATTATGCTCTACTGCACACCCTCTTCCCTATGTCTTACACTGTTCATTACGACCTTTCTCATTGGTCTCCAAAAGTCAATATCTTTGAGGGAGCAGTATGTCCGGCTATCTCAGACATAATCTTTTATATCAGTAGGTGAAGAAAATAAGAAAATGCAAAAAACATAACATTCAGTTTTACCCATGTTCTCTAATGGTGACATGTCAAGCAAGGGGCAATCAAGGTCACCCTGCACCTGTCGTTGTGCTGCCTCCTCAAGTTGTGCACTCCCTCCATTGCATAAGCATGAGTTCATGTGTATCTAGTGTATCATTCTGTATGTGGTGATATCTTTCTAAGTGTAAGAGAGAGTTGACTTGTTCCTTCCATTCCTCTACTATTGGAAGTGTTTTAGTTTTCCATTACCTCGGGATCAGCAATTTTGCACTGTTCAGCATGACCAACCTCAAAGCCTTGCTTGCTCTACTTTCTAGGGTGGGCAGTGCAATGAATAAAAGCATTTTAGGACTATTTTGTAATGATTTCCCCGTTGCTGTTCTAATGTGACCCAACACCTCTGTCCAGAAATAGTCTAACCCAGGGCAGTCCCACCATATATGCTCTAGGGTGCCCTCACCGCCAAGATTAAATTTATTTTTAATTAATTTATTTATGCTTAAAAATAGTGTTAATTTGTTGGGAAAATATATTCAAATACATTTAGTAGCTTATATATCTCTTTATAATAGATCTTTGCTACATTGTTTTTAAAGTTTGTTTACATTGGTAATTTTTAAAGACGTGACGTAGTGCAATTTGAGTAGAGGAGAAGTTACAAAATCCAATTGGATAGTAAATCTAGATGGGCTTGAATTTTAAATATAAATAGATGTCCTCTTACTCACAATGCACTGTCTTTGAAAAAGTGGCAGAAAGATGTGAAACGCGTCAGTTGATGTAAGATTTGTTCTAATTGAACCTAAACTTTTAAATGCTCAATAAATATGAACTTTTAATGTCTTTATTACTTAGTGCTTTACAATAGATTGCACTGAATATTCAATCATTTAATTTGATAGCAGGGTAATGTGAGACTCAGCAAAGGTATTTTAATTAGGATATTTTTTCCCAATGAAAAACATTATACAGGCTGACATTGATGGTAATTATTTTTCATTTTTTTAATTAACTCTAATTGGTTGGAAGCATAAACACAGGTGATTTCTATTTTTATGCTGAGTATGTATGGGGTTTCATTGGACAACTTATTTTGAAATATAGTGAATTCTCCTTTCTTTAGGGAATGTTTAATTTCTAATTAATGAGTTTTCACAACTTGATGTGATCTCTGTTCTGCAAATAGAGGTGGGATAGCAAAATCCCAATTGTATTTATAATTAATATGTTGGCCATGGAACTAATTTAAATGCTATTGCTCCCTGAGAGAGCATCACTTTGCTATGCTGCAGACCTCTTTGGCTACAAATATGTTAGATGGACATTACCCCAGCTAAATAAAAATTATATTTGTGCAATTATTGCTGTTGTTAATTTGCAGGTGGTGCTGATTGCAATATTCAGAAACTTTTTGTTATTTTAGCTATTTGTTTTATGTTTTGTCATCTTAAAGGGACATAAAAACCCAAAATGTTTCTTTCATGATTCAGATAGAGAATACAATTTTAAACAACTTTCCAATTTACTTCTATTATTTAATTTGCTCCCTTCTTTAGTTATCCTTTGCTGAAAGGTTTATCTTGGCAAGCTCAGGAGAAGCAGAGAATCTAGTTTCTAGCTGTTGATTGGTGGCTGAATATATATATCGATTATGATTGGCTCACCCATCAGTTAGATACCATTAGTGCATTGCTGCTTCTTCAACAAATGATACCAAGATAATGAAACAAATTAGATAATAGAAGTAAATTAGAAAGTTGTTTAAAATTGTATTTTCTAACTGAATCATGAGAGAAAAAAATTGGGTTTCGTGTCCCTTTAAGTTAAAATTACATTAAATAGTAAATACATGCAAACTAGAATGACATATTGAAACCTATTATTTGTTGGATGATTATATGTCATTTTTCTCTTGTAAGGTGTATCCAGTCCACGGATCATCCATTACTTGTGGGATATTCTCATTCCCAACAGGAAGTTGCAAGAGGACACCCACAGTAGAGCTGTCTATATAGCTCCTCCCCTCACTGCCATATCCAGTCATTCTCTTGCAACTCTCAACAAGCATGGAGTTAGTAAGAGATAAGTGGTGAAATGTAGCTGTTATTTTGCTTCAATCAAGAGTTTATTATTTTTAAATAGTACCGGAGTTGTGCTATTTTGTTCAAGGCAGGAAAAAAGAAGAATCTGCCTCGGATTTCTATGTTCTTAGCAGGTTGTAACTAAGATCCATTGCTGTTCTCACACATGTCTGAAGAGAGAGATAACTTCAGCGGGGAAATGGCGTGCAGGTTATCCTGCTATGAGGTATGTGCAGTTAATATTTTTCTAGAAGATGTGAAGGCTAGAAAATGCTGCTGATACCAAATTTATGTAAGGTAAGCCTGAATACAGTGATTTAATAGCGATTGGTATCATGCTTACTTTCTGAGGTAATACTCTTTTATATTTACAATATAAAACTTTTGCTGGCATGTTTAAACGTTTTTATATATACTTTGGTGATAAAACTTTATTGGGGCCTAGTTTTTTTTCCACATGGCTGGCTTAAATTTGCCTAGAAAGTTTCCTGAGGCTTTCCACTGTGTTACTATGAGTGGGAGGGGCCTAGTTTAGTGCTTTTTTGTGCATTAACTATTACAGACTGAGACATCCAGGAGTTCCCTGAATGTTACAGGACATCTCTAAAGGGCTCTTAGGCTTCCAAAATCGTTTGTTGGGGAAGGTAGGCCCACAGCAAGGCTGTGGCAGTTTGGTGTGACTGTTAAAAAACGTCTATATCGGTTTTTTTTATCCAGTTTTTGAACTAAGGGGTTAATCATCCATTTGCAAGTGGGTGCAATGCTCTGTTACCTTATTACATGTACTGTAAAAATTTTGTTTGATTTACTGCCTTTTTTCGCTGTTTTTCAAATTCTGACAAAATTTGTTTCTCTTAAAGGCACAGTACCGTTTTTTATATTTGCTTGTTAACTTGATTTAAAGTGTTTTCCAAGCTTGCTAGTCTCATTGCTAGTCTGTATAAACATGTCTGACATAGAGGAAACTCCTTGTTCATTATGTTTAAAAGCCATGGTGGAACCCCCTCTTAGAATGTGTACCAAATGTACTGATTTCACTTTAAGCAATAAAGATCATATTCTGTCTTTAAAAAATTTATCACCAGAGGAATCTGAAGAGGGGGAAGTTATGCCGACTAACTCTCCCCACGTGTCAGATCCTTTGACTCCCGCTCAAGGGACTCACGCTCAAATGGCGCCAAGTACATCCAGGGCGCCCATAGCGTTTACTTTACAAGACATATTGGCAGTCATGGATAATACACTGTCAGCGGTATTAGCCAGACTACCTGTATTTAGAGGAAAGCGAGATAGCTCTGGAGTTAGACGAAATACAGAGCATACTGACGCTTTAAGAACTATGTCTGATACTGCTTCACAATATGCAGAAGCTGAAGAAGGAGAGCTTCTTTCTGTGGGTGATATTTCTGACTCAGGGAAGATGATGTAACCTGATTCTGATATTTCTACATTTAAATTTAAGCTTGAACACCTCCGCGTGTTACTCAAGGTGGTTTTAGCTGCTCTGAATGACTGTGATACAATTGCAGTGCCAGAGAAATTGTGTAGACTGGATAAATACTATGCAGTGCTGGTGTGTACTGCTGTAAGGAATGGGATAGACCAGGTGTGCCGTTCTCTCCCTCTCCTGTTTTTAGAAAAATGTTTCCAATAGACGCCACCACACGGGACTTATGGCAGACAGTTCCTAAGGTGGAGGGAGCAGTTTCTACTCTAGCAAAGCGTACTACTATCCCTGTTGAGGACAGTTGTGCTTTCTTAGATCCAATGGATATAAAGTTAGAGGGTTACCTTAAGAAAATGTTTATTTAACAAGGTTTTATCCTACAGCCCCTTGCATGCATTGCGCCTGTCACTGCTGCTGCGGCGTTCTGGTTTGAGTCTCTGGAAGAGGCTTTACAGGTAGCGACTCCATTGGATGAAATACTTGACAAGCTTAGAGCACTTAAGCTAGCCAATTCTTTTGTTTCTGATGCCATTGTTCATTTGACTAAACTAACGGCTAAGAATTCTGGTTTTGCTATCCAGGCGCGCAGAGCGCTATGGCTTAAATCATGGTCAGCTGACGTTACTTCAAAATCGAAGCTGCTTAACATTCCCTTCAAGTGGCAGACCCTATTCGGGCCTGTTTGAAGAAGATTATTGCTGATATCACTGGAGGAAAAGGTCATGCCCTTCCTCAGGATAGGTCCAAACCAAGGGCCAAACAGTCTAATTTTCGTGCCTTTCGAAACTTCAAGGCAAGTGCGGCATCAACTTCCTCTAATGCAAAACAAGAGGGAACTTTTGCTCAGTCCAAGATGGTCTGGAGACCTAACCAGACCTGGAACAAGGGTAAGCAGGCCAAAAAGCCTGCTGCTGCCTCTAAGACAGCATGAAGGAACAGCCTCCTATCCGGTAACGGATATAGTAGGGGGCAGACTTTCGCTCTTCACCCAGGCGTGGGCAAGAGATGTCCAGGATCCCTGGGCATTGGAAATTATATCCCAGGGATATCTTCTGGACTTCAAGGCTTCCCCCCCCAAAAGGGAGATTTCACCTTTCACAATTATCTGCAAACCAGATAAAGAGAGAGGCATTCTTACACTGTGTACAAGACCTCCTAGTTATGGGAGTGATCCATCCAGTCCCAAAGGAGGAACAGGGACAGGGATTTTACTCAAATCTATTTGTGGTTCCCAAAAAAGAGGGAACCTTCAGACCAATTTTGGATCTAAAGATCTTAAACAAATTCCTCAGAGTTCCATCATTCAAGATGGAGACTATTCGTACCATCCTACCTATGATCCAGGAGGGTCAATACATGACTACAGTGGATTTAAAGGATGCTTATCTGCACATTCCGATACACAAAGATCATCATTGGTTTCTCAGGTTTGCCTTCCTAGACAGGCACTACCAGTTTGTAGCTCTTCCCTTTGGGTTAGCTACAGCCCCAAGAATTTTTACGAAGGTTCTGGCGGTCCTAAGGCCACGGGGCATAGCAGTGGCCCCTTATTTAGACAACATCCTGATTCAGGCGTCAAACTTCCAAATTGCCAAGTCTCATACGGACATAGTGTTGGCATTTCTAAGGTCGCATGGGTGGAAGGTGAACGAGAAAAAGAGTTCTCTATCCCCCTCACAAGAGTTTCCTTCTTATGGACTCTGATAGATTCTGTAGAAATGACGGAGTCCAGGTTATCAAAACTTCTAAATTCCTGCCGGGTTCTTTATTCCATTCCTCACCCTTCGGTGGCTCAGTGCATGGAAGTAATCGGCTTAATGGTAGCGGCAATGGACATAGTGCCGTTTGCACGCCTACTCACGCCTATCTCAGACCGCGGCAACTATGCATGCTCATTCAGTGGAATGGGGATTACACAGATTTGTCCCCTTTACTGAATCTGGACCAAGAGACCAGGGATTCTCTTCTCTGGTGGCTATCTCGGGTCCATCTGTCCAAAGGTATGACCTTTCGCAGGCCAGATTGGACAATTGTAACGACAGATGCCAGCCTTCTATGTTGGGGTACAGTCTGGAACTCCCTGAAGGCTCAGGGATCGTGGACTCAGGAGGAGTCACTCCTTCCAATAAACATTCTGGAACTAAGAGCGATATTCAATGCTCTTCAGGCTTGGCCTCATCTAGCGACAATGAGGTTCATCAGATTTCAGTCGGACAACATCACAACTGTGGCTTACATCAACCATCAAGGGGGAACAAGGAGTTCCCTAGCGATGTTAGAAGTCTCAAAGATAATTTGCTGGGCAGAGATTCACTCTTGCCACCTATCAGCTATCCATATCCCAGGTGTAGAGAACTGGGAGGCGGATTTTCTAAGTCGACAGACTTTTCATCCGGGGGAGTGGGAACTCCATCTGGAGGTGTTTGCACAATTGGTTCTTCATTGGGACGAACCAGAACTGGATCTCATGGCGTCTTGCCAGAACGCCAAGCTTCCTTGTTACGGATCCAGGTCCAGGGACCCTAAGGCAATGATAGATGCTCTAGCAGCGCCTTGGTCCTTCAACCTGGCTTATGTGTTTCCACCGTTTCCTCTGCTCCCTCGTCTGATTGCCAAAATCAAGCAGGAGAGAGCATCAGTGATCTTGATAGTGCCTGCGTGGCCACGCAGGACTTGGTATGCAGATCTGGTGGACATGTCATCCTTTCCACCATGGACTCTGCCGCTGAGACAGGACCTTCTACTTCAAGGTCATTTCAACCATCCAAATCTAATTTCTGTGAGGCTGACTGCCTGGAGATTGAACGCTTGATTTTATCAAAGCATGGTTTCTCCGAGTCAGTCATTGATACCTTAATTCAGGCACGGAAGCTTGTCACCAGGAAAATCTATCATAAAATATGGCGTAAATATCTTTATTGGTGTGAATCTAAGGGCCACTCATGGAGTAAGGTCAGGATTCCCAGGATATTATCTTTTCTCCAAGAAGGATTGGAGAAAGGATTGTCAGCTAGTTCCTTAAAGGGACAGATTTCTGCGCTATCTATTCTTTTGCACAAGCGCCTGGCGGATGTCCCAGACGTTCAGGCATTTTATCAGGCTTTAGTTAGAATCAAGCCTGTGTTTAAACCTGTTGCTCCACCTTGGAGCTTAAATTTGGTTCTTAAAGTTCTTCAGGGGGTTCCGTTTGAACCTCTTCATTCCATAGATATCAAACTTTTATCTTGGAAAGTTCTTTTTTTGGTAGCTATTTCCTCGGCTCGTAGAGTTTCCGAGTTATCTGCCTTACAATGTGATTCTCCTTATCTGATCTTCCATGCAGATAAGGTAGTTCTGCGTACCAAACCTGGGTTTTTACCAAAGGTGGTATCTAATAAGAATATCAATCAAGAGATTGTTGTTCCTTCTTTGTGTCCTAATCCTTCTTCAAAGAAGGAGCGTCTATTACACAATCTGGACGTGGTTCGTGCTTTAAAGTTTTACTTACAAGCCACTAAAGATTTTTGTCAAACATCTGCTTTGTTTGTTGTCTACTCTGGACAGAGGAGAGGTCAAAAGGCTTCGGCAACGTCTCTTTCTTTTTGGCTAAGAAGCATAATCCGCTTAGCCTATGAGACTGCTGGCCAGCAGCCTCCAGAAAGGATTACAGCTCATTCTACTAGAGCTGTGGCTTCCACATGGGCCTTTAAAAATGAGGCTTCTGTTGAACAAATTTGCAAGGCGGCGACTTGGTCTTCGCTTCATACTTTTTCAAAATTCTACAAATTTGATACTTTTGCTTCTTCTGAGGCTATTTTTGGGAGAAAGGTTTTACAGGCAGTGGTACCTTACATTTAAGTACCTGCCTTGTCCCTCCCTTCATCCGTGTACTTTAGCTTTTGTATTGGTTTCCCACAAGTAATGGATGATCCGTGGACTGGATACACCTTACAAGAGAAAACATAATTTATGCTTACCTGATAAATTTATTTCTCTTGTGGTGTATCCAGTCCACGGCCCGCCCTGTCATTTTAAGGCAGGTATTTTTTAATTTTAAACTACAGTCACCACTGCACCCTATGGTTTCTCCTTTCTCTGCTTGTTTTCGGTCGAATGACTGGATATGGCAGTGAGGTGAGGAGCTATATAGACAGCTCTGCTGTGGGTGTCCTCTTACAACTTCCTGTTGGGAATGAGAATATCCCACAAGTAATGGATGATCCGTGGACTGGATACACCACAAGAGAAATGAATTTATCAGGTAAGCATAAATTTTGTTTTTTTAAAGTTATGAGTTTAGTCACAATCCAATTATCTGATATGTTTTTTCAATGATTGTAATGATTATAATGACTGGTGTTTTTTTCCTCTCCTGTAACTCTCTTCTGGTACGTGAATAGAGTCCCTGTCATTCTGCAAACTATTCACTGCACTCTGGTGTTATTTTCCCCCTCTCCTGTAACTCTCTTCTGGTACGTGAATAGAGTCCCTCTCATTCTTCAAACTATTCACGGCACTCTGTTTTTTTTTTCCTCTCCTGTAACTCTCTTCTGGTATGTGTATATGTACATAGAACAAATGATTTTAGGTTGTTAACTTAGTCCTACATTTGTTGTACTGTTATCTATTGTCTGATTTCTAATGTTTAGTTAATTATCATGTGATGTTCTTATCAATACTTGCTATTATTCTAAAATTTATAGCTGTCTTATTCCATAGTTTTAACCTCCCCCAAATTTTATTGTCTGTTTACTTAACATCTCACCCTGACCAGAACAGAATCTATCTTTTCAATTGGCCTTTCCAATTGTCTTTGATTAGCAATCAGCTAAATTTAGTGGACTCAGCTGACTGCCCTGCCTGCATATATTTAACACTAGTTTGGGATGTGCATTGCACTGGGATGTGCATTGCTATAACAACATATGTTCACATTTTTAAAGTGAACATTTTATAAGTGAGGCATTAGCAATAGAATTATACAAGAATTGGTCAAAGGGCAAGAAAAAGGCAGGTACTTTTGTAATATTATGTTTTATATACCTTACTGTTTTCTTATGCAATTGCTACTGTAATGCTGTGTCTTATGTGTTTAACTGGTTCCCTCTTTTGCAAAAATGTCTAAAATCTTCATATTCCTTTTTGTTGCCTTTTGTCTCTATAACAAACTACATTATTCAGTTACTCCTTCTCCACTTGCACTGTTCATTAACCCATCTCTCTTAAACTCACCTTACTTTTGTAATCACAAACTTTACCTATTCCTAAACACTCTCTCTTCCCCCTGCACCTTATCTCAAAAGCACTTTCATTACTGCACATCTGTATCTCATTTCATGTCACTCTCCCTCTTGCTTTTACTAACTGCTGGTGACATCTCCCCTAATCCTGGTCCCCAACAGCTGCCTAGCTGTGCACATCCATGTGTACCATCCCACAGACTCAAAAAACAAAACTCTGACAACCTTACTCACATTCCTCTTGCATCAAAAGCCACTACCCCTTTCACGTGTACACTCTGGAACTCCCGCTCTGTTTGCAACAAACTCACTTCTATACATGACCTCTTTATTTCCCATTCTCTCAATCTTCTTGCCCTAACAGAAACCTAGCTCTCTCCCTGTAATAATCCTAATACTTCTTAGGATTATGAGTTTAGCTAGTGGTTGTATAAATATTAGTCAAATACAATAAATTTGTTTTGTCACACCAATCTTTAGAAGTGAGCTCTATGGAAAGTGCCACCTTGGAATTAGTGTATTTGTTAGGTAATATTTCACTTGGAAAGATCACTGTTCTGTTTACCAAACAGTCAGTTTTAAATTCAGTAGGTAATTAGAAATAAAAGCAAAGACCAGCAACAGTTTCAGCAGCATATAGATTAGTAATATGTTACAGTCTCTGAAGTAAGTTATAGCGTTCTTTAATAGATTCAATTCTACTGCATCTCTTTCAAGAGCGTTGAGTTAGCAAACAGTCACTGATACAGATTATAGCGTGCTGTAATAGATTCAATTCTACTGCATCTCCTTCAAGAGCCTTAGGTTAGCAAACAGTCACAGATACAGATTATAGCGTGTTCACAGTTCCAAGTATATTGCTTTACATATGAGACTTACTTTGCTCTGAGAGTGTTATCTATCCGGTGAATCCCGCAGCTCCTAGAGGTAGTGTATCTGAAGGGGAGGAGTGACTGCAGCGCAGCCAGAGGAGGTTCAGAGTACAGCATGTGATGTCACTCTGCTCACAGCAGAAGCCGATAGTGAGAGCTGCTGACTGAATACTACTAAAGGTAAAGTTTTGTTTAGTGAGAGGTAACTGCAGGGTGAATACCTTGTGTAGTAGAATCCAGAGTATAGCTGATCAGTTGATGAAGGTCAGAGAAGTACTTGAATCCTCTGATGTTTTGTGTAACGGATATGACTTGCTGATTCTGTTTAGTAGGAGAAATAATAAACATTCACAAGTAGCAAATGAAGAATCCTTAGAACACACACAAATAGACAATAGAATCCTCAGGAAATGAGAGTCAGTGATTGAGAGGTAAAACGAAGTTTAGCTCCAGCTTAGGTGAAGGTGTGACTACAGGAAGTTCACAAATTACTAAGCAAAGCTTTGAGGTGTGACCAGGTGTTGTATAGGGGGCGTAAGGAAACTATTGGATAAGAAACTTAAAAGTATACAACCAAATGCTAATATCCTGACATGACCCCCTCCTCAAGCAAGCTGATCCTCAGCTTGAGGTCTCGGATGGTCAGGGTTTCTTCGGTGAAACAGAGACACCAAACGTGGTGCTGATAAGTTAGTAGAAGGTTCCCAACTATCCTCTTCCTCCGTGAATTTTTTCCACCGCACCAAGTATTGAAGTTCCCCTCTTGAATAACGTGAATCCAATATCCGCTGAACCTCGAAAACATCAGAGTCCGTGGGCATCATAGCCGTGGGTATCAGTGGAACTAAAGATCTGGTTGGTAGATAAGGTTTTAATAGGGAGACATGGAAGGTAGGGTGGATTGACATGGAAGAAGGTAACTGTAGGGTAACTACATTGTCATTTACCACTTTTGTGATTGGCAAAGGACCACAACATTTTTGTACGAGTTTCATACTGGGAAAATGGAATTTCAAATTTTTCGTGGATAACCACACCTGATCCTCAACTTTATATTCATGTGGTTTTCTATGTCTTAAATCATAGTAGTTCTTTTGAGAGGCTTGAGCTTACAGAATGTTATCTTTAATGAAGTTGAAGTTATCCAAGATGGTATTTTTCAAGTCATCTACAAGTGGGGAGTTGGATGGGTTAGAAGATATGGAAGTGAATCTAGGGTGAAACCCATAGTTAGCGTAGAATGGGGTTAGTTTTGTAGATGTACTGGTTAAATTATTATAAGCGTATTCTGCGTAAGGTAAGAATTTAACCCAATCATTTTGTTGATATGAACAGAGACATTGGAGATACTCATCTAGCCACTGATTCACCCTCTCCGTCTGTCCGTTTGCTTGTGGATGAAAAGAGGTAGTATAATGATGTTTGATATTCAGAGTTTTGCAGAGGTCCTTCCAAAATCGGGAGGTGAATTGCGTACCCCTATCGGATATAATCACTGTGGGTAGACCATGTAATTTCAATATCTTTTCCAAGAAGAGTGTGGCAGTTTCGGAGGATGTGAGTAATTTAGGATATGGCAGGAAATGAGCAATTGTAGTGAATGTATCTATGACAACCATTATAGTAGTTTGGTTTTTTGAGGGAGGTAAGTCTACTATAAAATCAATTCCAATTTGTTGCCAAGGTTGGTTTGATACCGGTAAGGATAGTAGTAAGCCGTAAGGTGATACTCTGTCAGTTTTTGATATCTGACATGTAACACAACTCTTGATGTATTCTGTGACTGTATTTTTCATCTGTGGCCACCAAAAATTCCTGGAGAGTAGCTCTAACGTTCTTTTAACACCTGGATGTCCTGCCAAGGGTGAATCATGATGTTCAACTAGCACTTTTTGTCGTAGATCTGTTGGAAGAAAAATGCGTTTGTTGAAGTAGTAAATACCGTCTACTTGAGTTATGTTCTTGTTTGTGAGAGGAGCTTGTTGCGAAGAGGAAATCTTTACTTCTGTAAGGAAGTCTAAAGTAATCCCAATTAATTTTTCTGCTGGAATAATTGTAGTAGGTGTCGTTGTTCCTGGATTATTTGGTAAATGTCTGCAGAGGGCATCTGCTTTACCGTTCTTGTATGCAGGTCGATAGATGATCTGGAAATCAAATCTGGCAAAATAAAGGCTCCATCTTACTTGACGTGTGGACAAGGTTTTGTTGTTTTGAAGGTATTGTAGATTTTTGTGATCTGTATAAATTATAACAGGATGTTGAGCACCTTCTAGTAAATGCCTCCAAAAATCAAGGGATCTTCTAATAGCCAGCAGTTCTTTGTCTCCAATTGTGTAGTTCTTTTCTGCAGGTGACATGGTTTTGGAGAAAAAAGAAACTGGATGTAATGGTTCATCTTGGGATGTACGTTGAGATAACACAGCACTAATAGCATACAGGGAGTGCAGAATTATTAGGCAAATTAGTATTTTGGCCACATCATCCTCTTTATGCATGTTGTCTTACTCCAAGCTGTATAGGCTCGAAAGCCTACTACCAATTAAGCATATTAGGTGATGTGCATCTCTGTAATGAGAAGGGGTGTGGTCTAATGACATCAACACCCTATATCAGGTGTGCATAATTATTAGGCAACTTCCTTTCCTTTGGCAAAATGGGTCAAAAGAAGGACTTGACAGGCTCAGAAAAGTCAAAAATAGTGAGATATCTTGCAGAGGGATGCAGCACTCTTAAAATTGCAAAGCTTCTGAAGCGTGATCATCGAACAATCAAGCGTTTCATTCAAAATAGTCAACAGGGTCGCAAGAAGTGTGTGGAAAAATCAAGGCGCAAAATAACTGCCCATGAACTGAGAAAAGTCAAGCGTGCAGCTGCCAAGATGCCACTTGCCACCAGTTTGGCCATATTTCAGAGCTGCAACATCACTGGAGTGCCCAAAAGCACAAGGTGTGCAATACACAGAGACATGGCCAAGGTAAGAAAGGCTGAAAGACGACCACCCCTGAACAAAACACACAAGCTGAAACGTCAAGACTGGGCCAAGAAATATCTCAAGACTGATTTTTCTAAGGTTTTATGGACTGATGAAATGAGAGTGAGTCTTGATGGGCCAGATGGATGGGCCCGTGGCTGGATTGGTAAAGGGCAGAGAGCTGCAGTCCGACTCAGACGCCAGCAAGGTGGAGGTGGAGTACTGGTTTGGGCTGGTATCATCAAAGATGAGCTTGTGGGGCCTTTTCGGGTTGAGGATGGAGTCAAGCTCAACTCCCAGTCCTACTGCCAGTTTCTGGAAGACACCTTCTTCAAGCAGTGGTACAGGAAGAAGTCTGCATCCTTCAAGAAAAACATGATTTTCATGCAGGACAATGCTCCATCACACGCGTCCAAGTACTCCACAGCGTGGCTGGCAAGAAAGGGTATAAAAGAAGAAAATCTAATGACATGGCCTCCTTGTTCACCTGATCTGAACCCCATTGAGAACCTGTGGTCCATCATCAAATGTGAGATTTACAAGGAGGGAAAACAGTACACCTCTCTGAACAGTGTCTGGGAGGCTGTGGTTGCTGCTGCACGCAATGTTGATGGTGAACAGATCAAAACACTGACAGAATCCATGGATGGCAGGCTTTTGAGTGTCCTTGCAAAGAAAGGTGGCTATATTGGTCACTGATTTGTTTTTGTTTTGTTTTTGAATGTCAGAAATGTATATTTGTGAATGTTGAGATGTTATATTGGTTTCACTGGTAAAAATAAATAATTGAAATGGGTATATATTTGTTTTTTGTTAAGTTGCCTAATAATTATGCATAGTAATAGTCACCTGCACACACAGATATCCCCCTAAAATAGCTATAACTAAAAACAAACTAAAAACTACTTCCAAAACTATTCAGCTTTGATATTAATGAGTTTTTTGGGTTCATTGAGAACATGGTTGTTGTTCAATAATAAAATTAATCCTCAAAAATACAACTTGCCTAATAATTCTGCACTCCCTGTAGTCAGATGAGTCTACTTCCAACACGAATTGTTGGTTGATGTTAGGGAATCGTAATATGGGTGCGGAAGTGAAACAATGTTTCAGTTGTTGGAAAACTTCCAAATGTCTCTGTGTCCATTGGAATGGTACAGATGAGCCTGTGAGTTGTGTAAGTGGTTTAACAATAGCAGAAAAGTTTTTAATAAACTTCCGATAATAATTAGTGAAGCCAAGAAATCTCTGTAACTCCTTTTTATTTGTTGGTACTGGCCAATCTCTTTCTGCATCGACCTTCTCTGTTTGCATTTGTATCCCTGATGGGAAAATCGTGTATCCCAGGAAAGATATTGAGGTTTTATGAAACGAACATTTCTCCAATTTTGCATACAATTTGTGGACCTTTAATCTAGCCAGTACCCAGCGTACATATTTGATATGTTGAGAGAGAGAGTTGGAATAAATCAGTATGTCGTCAAGATATACCACGACACAGATATCCAGTAGGTCACGAAATATGTCGTTTATGAAGTGTTGGAATGCTGCTGACACATTACAAAGGCCGAATGGCATTACAAGATATTCGTATAATCCGTACCTGGCTCGGAAAGCAGTGAGCCATTCGTCACCTTCCCTAATACAGATTAAGTTGTATGCGCCACGCAGATCAAGTTTGGTAAATATAGTAGCATTAGTAAGACATTCGATTAATTCAGGGATGAGGGGTAGTGGATAGCGATTCTTAACTGTGCGTTTGTTTAACTCTCTGTAGTCGATTATCGGTCTCAGACTGGTGTCTTTATTTGTCACAAAGAACATGCCAGCTGCAGTAGGTGACAATGAAGGGCGAATAAATCCCCTTTTCAGGTTTTCCTGTAGATACTGCTTCAAATGATCAAGTTCAGCCTGGCTCAATGGATAAAGGTGTCCCACTGGAAGGGTAGACCCAGGTATAAGCTCTATAAGGCAGTCGTATACCCTGTGGGGTGGTAATGCTTCTGCTTCAGTTTTACTAAAGACCTCTTTAAAATCTTTGTAATGTTCAGGAATAGGAACTTCTATGAGTGATAGTATTGTTTCATGTTGTGGATAACAAGTGTACATTAGGAAGATTGGAGGGAAATAGCAAAGGTAGACCAATCTATCGTAGGGTTATGCAGTTGTAATCAATGTACACCTAATATTACTGGGAAATGTGGGGATGGAATAATATCGAACGTGATATATTCAGTATGAACCATGTCTGTGGTGACAAGTAGTGGTATGGTATGATGTGTTATAGGACCCACAGTAAGTGAAGACCCATAAATAACTTTAAGAGAGACTGGTATTTCTTTCAAAACAGAAGGTATTTTATTGTTGGATACAAGTGTTGAATCAATAAAGTTGCCAAAGGCTCCAGAATCTATGATGGCTTCTGTTTTCAGTCTTCTAAGGTCCCACTGTAGTAAGAGAGAAAGATTGCAATAAGCAGATGATTTATTTGAGTAGCGTGAATTATGTAAGAAAGTACACTTACTCTTTTTATTCCTGCGTAAGGTGGGACAATCAGTAACAGTGTGACTTGGTTTGGCACAGTACATACACAACTGTTTAGTTCTTCTTCTCAAACGTTCCTCAGGGGTAAGTGGTCCTCTAAGGACTCCAATCTCCATAGGAGTTGAGTGATCTGTAGAGGATGTGGACACTGCTGAATAGCCAGAGGCTTGAGCCAGGGTTGTTGATTCAGTCTGTACACGTTCGGCCTTCCTTTCTCGCAATCTTCTGTCTATTTGTGTGGCTAGTTTTATTAGAGCTTCTAAATTAGATGGCAATTCAATTCGAGCGAGCTCATCCTTAATGCTTTTGGATATTCCCAGTCTATACTGGTTTCTAAGAGATATCATACTCCATGAGGAGTCTGATACATATAACTTAAATTCTGCTGTGTAATCTTCAACCGGCTTCTTACCTTGTTTTAGACTTCGCATTCGTTGTTCAGCGGTCAGTTGCACATCAGTCTCCTGATATAACTCATTTAATGCTTCAAAGAACTCTGTTAAAGAATTCAGTATTGGAGAATTAGATTCAAGCAATTGATCTGCCCATTTTCTTGGTTCAGCTTTTAAGAATGAGACAGTAGTGAGTACCTTCACCCTGTCATTAGGGTAAGTAAGAGGCTTTTGGCTATACAATAAGTAACAGGCATTTTTAAATTGCCTGTAATTCCTTCTTTCCAGTGAAAACACTTCGGGAAGACATACCTGGGGTTCTGGTGCTTTGATTCTTAGTGTGCTTATTCAATTCTCTTAACACCTGGTTCTCCACCTGCAAATCCAGAATTGCTTGCCCCATCTGATCAACTTTCTGATTTAAATTATACACAATTTGTGGGAGTTCAGCAGGATCCATACTGATAACTTCCTATTACTTTTTTAAGGTTTAGTAATATGTAATAATCCTAATACTTCTTAGGATTATGAGTTTAGCTAGTGGTTGTATAAATATTAGTCAAATACAATAAATTTGTTTTGTCACACCAATCTTTAGAAGTGAGCTCTATGGAAAGTGCCACCTTGGAATTAGTGTATTTGTTAGGTAATATTTCACTTGGAAAGATCACTGTTCTGTTTACCAAACAGTCAGTTTTAAATTCAGTAGGTAATTAGAAATAAAAGCAAAGAACAGCAACAGTTTCAGCAGCGTATAGATTAGTAATATGTTACAGTCTCTGAAGTAAGTTATAGCGTGCTGTAATAGATTCAATTCTACTGCATCTCTTTCAAGAGAGTTAGGTTAGCAAACAGTCACTGATACAGATTATAGCGTGCTGTAATTGATTCAATTCTACTGCATCTCTTTCAAGAGCGTTAAGTTAGCAAACAGTCACTGATACAGATTATAGCGTGCTGTAATAGATTCAATTCTACTGCATCTCCTTCAAGAGCGTTAGGTTAGCAAACAGTCACAGATACAGATTATAGCGTGTTCACAGTTCCAAGTATATTGCTTTACATATGAGACTTACTTTGCTCTGAGAGTGTTCTCTATCCGGTGAATCCCGCGGCTCCTAGAGGTAGTGTATCTGAAGGGGAGGAGTGACTGCAGCGCAGCCAGAGGAGGTTCAGAGTACAGCATGTGATGTCACTCTGCTCACAGCAGAAGCCGATAGTGAGAGCTGCTGACTGAATACTACTAAAGGTAAAGTTTTGTTTACTGAGAGGTAACTGCAGGGTGAATACCTTGTGTAGTAGAATCCAGAGTATAGCTGATCAGTTGATGAAGGTCAGAGAAGTACTTGAATCCTCTGATGTTTTGCGTAACGGATACGGCTTGCTGATTCTGTTTAGTAGGAGAAATAATAAACATTCACAAGTAGCAAATGAAGAATCCTTAGAGCACACACAAATAGACAATAGAATCCTCAGGAAATGAGAGTCAGTGATTGAGAGGTAAAACAAAGTTTAGCTCCAGCTTAGGTGAAGGTGTGACTACAGGAAGTTCACAAATTACTAAGCAAAGCTTTGAGGTGTGACCAGGTGTTTTATAGGGGGCGTGAGGAAACTATTGGATAAGAAACTTAAAGGTATACAACCAAATGCTAATATCCTGACACTCCCCTAGAGACAGCATCCACTGCTGCTCTGTCACATGGGGGTCTCCACTTCAGCCACACTAGGTATTTTACTTTCCTCTCGTTGCACCTTTCAACAAATACATCCCATCTCTTCCCTCACATTTTCCTCACTCGAAACCCACATGATTCGCTTATTCTCTCCTCTTTCTAAACGTGTTGCAGTCATATACCGTCCTCCTGGCTCCTCAACTCAATTTCTAGATCACTTGGCTGCCTGGCTACCTTATTTCCTTTCCTCAGACACTCCTTCCCTCATTCTTGGTGACTTCAACATCCCTCTTGACAATCCCACTGCCTCCTCTGCAAAACAACTTCTGCAACTCACTTCCTCTTTCGGTTTGTCACAATGGACTGATTCTCCCACTCACAAAGATGGTCACTCCCTTGACCTGATCTTTAGCTATCAATGCACTCTCTCAAACTTCACATTCCTCTTTCTGACCACCATCTCCTTACTTGCATATCATCCCTCCCTACAACTCTCCCTCCTTCTGCTCCTCACACCAAACTTCACAGAAGCATTATGTCTATAGATCAACAACAGCTTTCTAATTCCCTCAAACCTCTCCTCTCATCCTTCTCCTCCTTTTCCTGCCCTGACCAATCTATCTGCCACTATAATTCCACCCTTACATCCGTCCTTGACAATCTCGCCCCTCTTACCATAGCTCGGAAATCAAACACTCATCCTCAGCCCTGGCATACTCCTCTGACATGATACCTACGCAGATGTTCCTATACTGCTGAGCGGCACTGGAGAAAATCTAGGAGTTCAGCTGATTTTCAACATTTAAAATTTATCTTGAACGCCTACTATTCTGCCCTTAATTTCCATAAGCAACACTACTTCTCTACTCTTATCTCTAATCTTTCTTCAAACCCAAAACGTTTGTTCTCCACTTTCAATACCCTTCTCTGCCCTCCCCCACCTCCTAATACAACTTCTCTTTCAGCTCAAGACTTTGCCAACCACTTCAATAACAAAATCAACTCTATAAGAAATGAAATCAGCTCTCAACATAATTCCATTCTCTCACCCCCTCAAATGCTCTCAATCAACGACAACCCACAGAACCTTAAACTAAGCTCATTCTCCCCTGTTACTGAGGAAGAAGTTTCGGAACTTATACTATGCTCTCACCTCACTACCTGTCCCCTTGACCCTATCCCCTCACAGCTACTCCCCTCCCTCTCTGCTACCCTTACCCCTATACTCACACTCACTTTCAACCTCTCCCTCAGCACCGGTATATTTCCCACATCGCTGAAACATGCACTGGTCACAACTATCCTCCAAAAACCTTCCCTTGATCCTTCCTCCCCATCCAACTACCGCCCTATTTCCCTCCTCCCTCTTGCATCAAAGCTTCTCGAAAAGCTAGTTTATGCACGCCTATCCCATTTCCTTACA
Source organism: Bombina bombina (assembly GCF_027579735.1). Classification (NCBI taxonomy): domain Eukaryota; kingdom Metazoa; phylum Chordata; class Amphibia; order Anura; family Bombinatoridae; genus Bombina; species Bombina bombina. The sequence goes on from NC_069502.1 coordinate 244,527,262, forward strand.
ATAAACTCCCTCCTTGACCAACTGCAATCTGGATTTCGTCCCCATCATTCCACAGAGACAGCAATTGTTAAGGTTACCAACTACCTACTTACAGCAAAATCAAAAGGCCACTTCTCTCTGCTTATCCTCCTTGATCTGTCCGCAGCCTTTGACACTGTTGACCACCCTCTTTTGCTCTAAACCCTCCAATCCTTCGGAATCTGTGACACAGCCCTCTCGTGGCTCTCTTCCTACCTGTCAAACTGTACCTTTAGTGTAGCCTTCTCTGGGGCCTTCTCTGCCCAGTCACCACTTTCCGTCAGAGTACCACAAGGCTCTGTCCTTGGTCCCCTTCTCTTCTCAATCTACATGTCATCACTAGGTTCCCTAATAAAGTCCCACGGTTTACAATATCATTTGTATGCCGACGACACCCAAATCTACTTCTCTGCACCAGACCTATCTCCCTCCTTGCTAACCCGTGTCACTAACTGTCTTTCTCACATCTCTAACTGGATGTCCTCTCACTACCTCAAGATAAATCTCTCCAAAACTGAGCTCCTTATTTCCCCCCCTTCTTCAAAACTCTCCAACCCCCAATCTCTCTATAACTGTTGAAAACTCCATCATTACCCCTACCCCGCATGCCCGATGTCTCGGGTTACATTTGACTCAGATCTTTCTTTCACTCCTCACATTCAGTCCTTGGCTAAAGCCTGCCGCTTCCACTTTAAAAACATCTCTAAAATTAGACACTTCCTTACACAAGGCACAACTAAGATTTTAATCCACTCTCTCATTCTTTCCCGCTTCGATTACTGCAACTCTGTCCTCTCTGGTCTCCCCACCTGCCGCCTAGCTCCTTTACAATCCATAATGAATGCCTCTGCCAGACTCATCTTCCTTACACTTCGCTCTTCATCTGCTGCACCTCTCTGCCAATCCATTCACTGGCTTCCTTTTGCCTCTAGGATCAAACACAAAATAGAGGTGTATAGGCTTTCCACATCCAAGCTATATATAATAAATTTCCTGGTGTCCAAATGTAATGCCTCTAATTTTAGTAAAAAATCACTCGTGTCTCTTAAAAAAGAGCTAGTTTTCTCAACATAAGGTCTCAAGATCTTAGCAAGATATATAGAGATATTGGACGAAATAGCTCCAATAGAGGAAACTATTGGGCGACCAGGGGGTACATTCAGGTTTTTGTGCACCTTGGGTAACCTATAAAGCACAGGTGTACATGGATGTGGTACATCAAAAAATTTAATCAAATCTTTACCAATGATCCCATTCTTTTGGGCAATTGTCAAAATATTATTCAATTCATTTTGAATCTGGAACCAATTGGTCTTAATAAAGACTGGGATCTGTCAGTATTTTTGTAGAATACAATACCTTCATTATTTAGATATTTATCCTGGCCTGAAATTTTCAATATTCTTTATCAACATTACTCTATTTAATAATAAGAATTATTTTGAAAAAATTTACTCTTGCTGTATATAATGTATGTATCATGTTTTGATTGCAATATATTTATTGTTTACTACATAAATAGTATTTTTTAACTGTATTTTTTAACTGTATCATTGTTTTGTATTTGAAAGGGTTAAAAATGTGTGATTTAGGAAATTGTCTCTCTTCTGCCCCCTGGTGGTGGAGGGTATATTAGGATGTTTTTTACCACAATGTTTTATGCTTGATGAAGGGAAGATGTTCCAGAAACGTCTCTGCTATGTTTGCTGTGCTTAAATAAAGACCATTTGATTTCACCTATTGCTGCCACATCCTTTGGACTCTATTTGACATTTATGTTAGGGTTTGGTGGTACCCCTACGTGGCGTGCAAGTGATCCAGGTGCTGACTGATATTGCTTGATTTATATTAAAAAAAAATTAAGAAAGAATTAAAAATTAATGAAAAAAGATTAAAAAGTAAATATGTTTTTTGAATGTTATAAGCAACAACAATAACGATTATGGTTTCAAAATTGTAATCCAGTTTGCTCGCTATACACACAAAGCATGTTATCTTTGAATGTCTGTATTCTGCAACAAAGTTACTTATTTGTTTAAGAACTGCAGTAATATTGTATATAAATAAAGTTATTTCACCCTCCACGCCACACAGAATGACGTGAATAAAAAGGCTTTGACCAATCACAGGCCAGATGAAGCCAGAGTGAAGTTTTGCAGTGCGGGTGAAACGTGTGTAGCGGAGTTCTACTGATAACATGGGGGTTGCAGCTGCACCCCTGTATTTGCCTGACAGTTGTTAAAAGTACCGGTCATGAGGTTGAAGCTATTCGGCCCCTGCAGTTGCTTCATTTGTGGTCTACGATCTGGACCCCAGGGGTGAGTGTTAAAGCACCTTTGAGCTCCTGTAGTCTAAGTCAGGTATGAGGTATAGGAATCTGATACGGGTATCCGTGGATCGCTTAATACACAGTTTGGGGACTTCACTTATACCACCACTCTTGGGAGGCTCACACTGTCCTCTACATTTCATATTCTGAGAAACTTTGAGGAATTAATACACACACACAGGGCCTCAGGAAGACAATCACTCCCTCTGACATACAGCTTTGCCATATAAGAGAACCGCAGTTTGCTATAGCTATTCTTTCCTGGGATATCTTTGGCCACACATCCAGAAAGTAATAACATTTCAAGTGCCGTGAGCGGCTACCTCTTAGGACAATTTTGGTTAAATTACACCTCCCGGGATGGTGCCTTTTCCCTTATATGTTATATGAATACTTTATTGACCGGTCAAACAACTGTTCTTTTTACTGTGGTTTGCTTTGCAGTAATACATTTTTATTTTGATTGCATTATAACATTGTGTGCGAGTAAGATTTTATGCCTTTCCTGAGTGACATTTGTTTAGCTACTGGGGTTAATTGATTTTGTATTATAATCAGTGCTGGCCAAGATAGTCTTGTGGTTCTAGTTTTTGCATCACATTTCTCTTTTTTCTTTATATATATATATGCTTATATACATATATAGTTATGTGTTAATATGTGTATATAATTCTTATTCCTCAAAATAAAGGAGAGTAAGTATTTTACTTAACAAAAATATTGCATTTCAACTTATACAAACTTCTAAAGACATAGAGCGGAGATTTTTAGGCATTTTTGGACTACTATACGGCACTCCTGTCACACTTATCAATGTATATGTCCCGAATGTCAAACACATCTTATTTTTTCATAAGTTTTTTCAAAACATTTTAGATATTGTCAAGGGAGTACTCATATTAGGGGGAGATTTTAACTTTCCACTCCATCCAATAAAAGATAGCTCCAACCCCAACACTTGTGTCTCTCAAAAAATGTCCCACTTCCTATGGAAAAGTTTAAAGGAATATAACTTATATGACACATGGCAATACTTCCACAGTGATAAAAAAGATTACACGTTTTTCTCAGCACCTTCCAAAGTATATAGTAGACTAGACTATTCTTTACTAATCAGATTGGTCTCACCCACCGTTTGAACTCTTGTTTTAAAACAACCTCATGGTCTGACCATTCAGCTGTGATGCTGAATCTTAATTGGCCCAATACCAGATATGCCAAATTTGTATGTAAACTGGAAGACTCCATGTTAAAACAATACTGAGCTAACGGAGACATTAACAAAATCTCTTAAAGAATTCTTCACCTTAAATTCTTTGGGAAATGCATACATGCTATATAATGGGATAATTTATTAAACATAAAGTACAAAATAATAAAAAGCACCACAACAAAACTACTCGGACCTTACTACACAGCTATCCAAACTCGATTTTCAGCATAACCCCCCCCCCCCACGACCCTCTTACTTTAAAAAACCTGAACACCATAAGAAACAAACTAAAATAATTCCTGGCCTAAGAACAACAAACTATCACTTTCAGTATTTAGGGACATTCTGGAAGCACAATCAGGATTTTCCAACTAAACCATGTTCAAGCCTATGGAATTCATAAAAAACTTGAGTTGCTGTGATGTTTCCCTATGTAAAACTTGTGAGGTTGTCTTGTTTTTTATTTCTTTAACTCTTTTTAAGTTTTCTTTTGCCACTTAGAGTAGAATTTTTTACAGATGGATTTTTTTTCTTCTTAATTTGTTTGTTTAGTATGTTTTTAATGGTGGTTTTGCGACGCCAGTATATTTAAGAGTGGAACTCATTCTATGCTGCGAGAAGATTACAGTTACACTTACAAGATAGATGCAGCGCCATTGATTATAATAGCACTAAACTCACTACTCGTAGCTGTGACAAGGAGTGAGTACAAATAATTACGAATTTGACAATGTTAATTTTTCAGTGAGATTTTAGTTCCAGTAGGAGTTTAATGGAATCTGGGCCATAAATAGTAGCTGGACATAGGATTATGGATATAGTAAAATACAAAACATTGTCCTGTAGCTGAAACTTCCCAGGTAAAGTGTTGTTGCATTAAAAAGACATTTTCATGATGGTATAAAAAATAATTATAATCATCTGCAGGGAAGATTTTTTATTATGCATCATTAATGTAGATTAATACTTCTATTATAAAGAATGATTCAAACCCTGAGGTTGTTGAAAGTGTTTATGAATTATACAAATTTGTGTGTCACAGTATGGGAAAACAATGATAAACTGGATCAAATCTTTCCAGTGAGCCATAAAATGTGTGAATCAGTAAATGGCCCCAATTATTACATATCCTCAGTGTGACAGCTTATTAATCCTGTACTCTTGTGGCCAATTTATGGAGAAAAGAAAAAGAGATATAGGGAATAGATGTTGTATTTCTTATATCTCTAAAGAACTCCATATCACAACCACTGCTCATTTCATCTACAGCACCTCCTATTATACATATGTGCTACGGACATAATGGACATGAAATATGTCATTTTGATAGGTTGTGTTCACAAAACATATTGGTCTGTGCAAAATTATGAAAACAGAGTTTAAATTTGAGCACCACAAGTTGAATGCACTGAAATTAGAAAATAAATTAAGCAAAATATTTATTTGGTCATTGTTTTGTGTTCTTTGTTGCATATAAAGGATGTTTTAGTGCTGAAAAACTAAAATATTTTTTCTGTTTGTGTGTGGTTCCAATGTTCTCCATTAGAGCTAATAGAGTCTTCATTATCCGCTATTAGGCATTAATCCCATTGACCAACTGTGCACAAACATGCTCTTCCTGTTAACAGTGGCGACTCTAGGAACAATATATAGAGGGGGCACATAAGATACCACAGTCAAAACTGGGGGGGGCACTATTAATTTTCACCACTAAATCATTATAAAATTTAGTTGTGTATATATATGTAACATATCGAATAGCATCAAATATAACGATTCCTGTGACATACAGCTTAAAGCATTAAAGTGCACACACTTGGTAGGAATTGCAAGTAAATGCGAGCAACCCGCTGCTCCAGCAACAGCAGCCATGCATTCCTTACCGCTCCGTAGTGTGTCCGAGCCGCAGGGTCACTTCCTCATACCGCTGAAAGCTTGCTCAGGTATCCGCTGTATGCACACGTCATGTGCTCCACTCACCAGTTGAAGTGGGAGTGAGAGAGGAGGGAGAGGACAATCCAGGGCAAGTTAAAAATGATATCTTTTATTCACCAATGATAAAAAGGTTCCAGGAGGGTCCATATACAGGTTAGCAAGGCAACACAGGCAAACTGAAAGCTAACATGTTTCAGCTATACAGCCGTAATCATAGCTAATTCAGTATACCTGTGATGCCCTTTTAAAAGCAAAACAAGAAAGTAATTGGTCAATCAATACAACCAATGCCTGTGAAGCCTAGCCACCACCTTTAGGATTAACCCCTAATGCAGAATCAATCTCATTCAACAATTCAAAGAATTAAGATTGGATATAGAGAGTCCAAAAGAGATAGTATTAAAGTGTTATGTAACATAATACACTTTAAATAAACATATAAAAGTAATAAATACATACATGATAAAGTGTATCAAATATATATATAAGCAAAATAGTACAAACAGTCAATTGCTCATCATGTTTATCATAAAACCTTCCACAATTTGTGTTGCAAATACCCTAAGAAGGAGAGAAATATACGCACTAATTTAAACGGTGCAAAATGTTTTGCAAATACCCTAAAGAGGAGAGAAACATACACACCATTTAAACGGTGCAAGATGTTTTGCAATTACCCTAAAAAGGGGAGAAATATACACACTAATGCAAAATATATATATATATATATATATATATATATATATATATATATCTATATATATATATAAGGCAACCAAATGCCGGTACAAAAGTGTACAGCGTCAACAAAAATAGACACCTGTTTGCTGTCTAATTCAAATACACACATATATATATATATATATTTTTTTTTTCTCAGATGGCTGTAAACTTGCTGGCACTCGATTCAATATCAAGAAATGTTTCTCTATAATTTGTGACAATACACACCATATTAAAGATGGCGTGAATCAATAGAGAATTACATACTTATCACTACATGCAACAAAGCTTGTTAAAAATGTTGTGTCACAAATATAGAGATCATTCTTGATTGACAGCAATAAAACCAAGTGGTCATATTAATGTAGACTACATGCATCAGACCAAGTTCCCAATTGGAACAAGGTTCTAAGACCCACTGAAATGACCGCCCATCTAGTGAATATCCCAGAGATAGTAAAGTTATATTACTTGACGGCCAATATGCCCTTAAGGTTCCTGTTTTATTTACTTGTATATAGTTCAGATATATATTTCAAGTATATATTTTTCTCTCAAGTAGACAGCTCAACACATAGTAGTCAAAAATCAACCACTAGAAACTAAGTACAATTGAATATGAATGTATTTAAGTTTCCCATATAGAGCTCGGACACACTACGGAGCGGTAAGGAATGCATGGCTGTTGTTGCTGGAGCACCGGGTTGCTCGAATTTACTTGCAATTCCTACCGAGTGTGTGTACTTTAATGCTTTAAGCTGTATGTCACAGGAATCATTATATTTGATGCTATTCGATTGTTTGGGAGAGACTGCCATTATATAAATCTTTTTGGGACACTGCTATCTGTGGATATCATTGGGTAGATTTGTTTGTTTATTTCTACCACTACACAAGTGAGAACTTTATACAATAGTTCCGTACCTTTTGGCTCAGTAAAAAACTCTCTTACACTGGACTTTATTATTTAGTGCTTACAGGCAGCACTTTCTTTTTTCAGAGTCTTTAAAGGTATTGCTCTCTTTAAACATGGAGGCGTCCTCATCCAGCAGTTTCTATTCTCTCATGCCTGTCACTGTGATAGGCCAAGATGACATGGATATGGATACAGTCTTTACTACAGACATTTCAGTATATACATTGAGTGAACTGTTTGATGCAATGGAAAAGCTTTTGATTAAGGAACATAAACTGAGATTTGATATATGGACATTTGATAAATATCTGAAATTGAAAATGGTCCCTAGGGGCCTAAGGGTTAATAAGTTTCCTACATTTGTTGTCACTGACCCAGAATTTGTTGAATCTTGGAATCTTATTCTTTCTGAATGTTCTTTTAGACTAATGCATTTATTGATTGTGTTTAAAACCAAACAACTAGAAAAAGCTAGAGAAGATATTAGTTCATTGCAGGCTGAAATGAATAATAGGATACATGATACAGATTTTCCTAAATGTGATGGTATTTTAAAACTGACAATTACTAGTTCTAAGAATCAGGTGTTGAATGTTAAACACACTAAATTTGTACGTAACCAGACTGATTATGACAATAATATGGTTTATGAGTGGGACCATACCCAGAAAGGTAGTAAGAGTAAGACTAAAAATAAGAATCGCAGGAGAGGAAGGTCTAGAAGTAGAGGCAGGGGTAGAGGCAGACATAATGGTTCGACAGATAGGGAATCAGTGTGTTCAGGCAAGTCAGGGAGTGATGTGGATTCAGGTGAGGATGGAGGAAATTTTGACCAAGATAATATCAGCGGTCAAATTACTAAAAGTATTCTTAAGAAATCTGATAAACAAGTAACTATTGTATGCCCTCCAAGTGTAACAGTTACTGGTGATCATACTGTTAAACCTAAGAATACGGCCTCAAAATATGTGACAAGTATTCCATATACGAATACTATAGAGACCATCAATAATACAGGTGAAGATAGGAGAGTTTCTGATCAGGTTTTTCTCAGAACCCAGGAGAAAACAGGGATAGGGCAGAAACAGGAGAGATACCAACTAAGAGGGAACAAAGAATACAAAGTATCAATGAGTAGTAAGAACCAAAATAATAATGTAATCAATTTGTCCACTTGTGAATTATCTGAAATACACTTGAAAGTTTTGAATCTGGGCCTTAATTTTGCTCCTTCTTGTCATTTTGACTTGTTTAAGACTATGCTAGATGTTAACAGATTAATACGCACACTCACCTTAAGGAAAGATTATGATGGTAACACTGGTGACAATTTTGACACACTAACCGATCAACTGACCCCTAGAGAATTAATTTCTCCTAGTAAATTATCTAATTTGATGCCTAAACTCAGCTTCCAGGAAGTGTGTGATATTAACACACTGGAAGCTTTGACTAGACATGATGTAACTGAGGGACAAACCAAGACTTTGAAAAGCTATGGTGGTTACAAAAATCCCTCTGAGTTTTATCCAATACAGAGTCGGGTTCATATCCTCGAAACCTTTTATAAGCGGGTAGAGGATGACCTGACTAAACTCTCTGAACGTGGGGAGAAATCTGGTAAGCAGAATTTATCCACACGAGAAAGAAAGGCTCTGAAGGAACTCCAGGATATGAAAGAGATTGTTATACGTTCATCTGACAAGGGTGGTTCTGTGGTCATTATGGACCGTGTGGCATATGTTGGTGAGGCTTATCGCCAACTTGAGGATAGTACCCAGTATACACATCTTGACTATGATCCTACAAAGATGTATTTAAGGGAATTGAGATCTCTCTTGGATGATGGCTTGGAGGATGGGCACTTTGACAGGGCTACTTATGACTATCTTCTAGTCTGCAGCCCTGTGGTGCCCATTTTCCACCATCTCCCCAAAGTCCACAAATCCCTCGAGAATGTTCAGGGACGGCCCATAGTGAGTGGTATAGGGTCACTCTCTGAGCATCTCTCTGAGTGGGTGGACGCTATTTTGCACCCTTTCGTTGTGTCCCTGCATAGTTATACTAGGGATACTAAGGATGTTATAGGTATCTTGGAGGGTACTCAGTGGAATTATGACAGTTACTCTTGGTTAACAGTGGATGTCGTGGCTCTCTATTCCTCTATACCTAGGCTGACAATATTGCCGCTTTAAAAAGGGACACATATGAAAAATACATATGTCAGGGCTGTTTGCAGGGCTGTTTAAAGAAATGGTTTGTATAAGAACCCTGACATATGTATTTTTCATATGTGTTCCTTCTTAAAGCGGCAATATGGTCAGCCTATCTATACCCCATGAGGAAGGTTTAAGTGCAATTGCCTTTTTTCTGGAGGAATATTCTGATTATACGAGTACATTTATCAGCTTTGTACTCAGAGCCACGAGATTCCTGTTGACCCATAACTATTTCCGTTTTGAAGGCAAGTTTTTTCTCCAGAGATGTGGGACCGCTATGGGGGCAAAATTTGCCCCGTCCTTTGCCAACCTGTATATGGGTTGGTGGGAGCGGTCCCACATCTATGGAGATAAAAATACCTACAAGGTCAATGTGGTGCTATACAGGCGCTACATTGATGACCTGCTTTTCATTTGGCAAGGGTCTCAGTGTGAGGTTGAAGGGTTTGTACAGCAACTTAATACCAACAATGTTGGTCTTAGGTTTACATTTCAAAGTCAGTTGCAATCTGTGAATTTTCTTGATATCACACTGACGGGAAATGCCAATGGACAAATTTCCATTGATCTGTACAGAAAACCCATAACCAAGAATACTCTTCTACATGCGAGAAGTTGCCACCCGAGGCATGTCCCTTTTGCAGTTGCAAAGGGGCAGCTAATCAGGGTGAAGAGGAATTGCTCTGATGAAATTGCATATACAGAACAGAGCAGGGCAATGAGGGACCGTCTATACCATAGAGGTTACCCTAGACATGTTATTGACAGGGCCCAATCGCAGGTGGATAGGATTGATAGGAGGCACCTGTTAGGAGAACCGGAGAGGGTTAGGACATCATCTGCACAGGTGTCGTCCAAAGTTACATTTGTAACGGATTATAGTGATGAATACCAGGATATTTGTAAAATAGTCAATAAGCACTTTTGCATGTTGGCTGCTGACGACAAACTACAGAACAGTGTAGAGAGAGGCTTGCGCTGCTCCTATAGGCACAGTAAGACAATTGGCAATTGTGTTGCCCCTTCTGAAATTCCACCAGTGACTAGAGATCGCCCAAGTGCGTGGCTTACACATAGGGGGATGTACAGATGCGGCAGGTCTAGGTGCAGACCGTGTAAGTTTTGTATCTTTTCAGATACGTTCCGGTCATTAGTCACAGGAGAGGAGTTTAAGATCCAGTCCTGCCTCAACTGTACGTCCTCCAATGTCATTTACCTCATTACATGTGTCGAGTGTTGCCTACAATATGTAGGTCTTACGACAACTGAGGTTAATACCAGAATACGGAACCATTTGTCAACCATCAAATTGGGTGAGGCTACTACCCCCCTTGTTAAACATTTCAAGAATGTACATCATAAAAGAAATGACACCTTCAGATGGCAAGCCATTGAATATATCAAATCCCCCCCAGGGGAGGTGACAGGCAAACGCGAAATGTTTTGGGTTTTTAAATTAAAAACTAGGGTACCCAAGGGGCTAAACTCAGAGTACGATTTAATTAACTATTGGAAATAATTTAACTAAGTTTCTCTATATGGGAAACTTGAATACATTCATATTCAATTGTACTTAGTTTCTAGTCGTTGATTTTTGACTACTCTGTGTTGAGCTGTCTACTTGAGAGAAAAATATATACTTGAAATATATATCTGAACTATATACAAGTAAATAAAACAGGAACCTTAAGGGCATATTGGCCGTCAAGTAATATAACTTTACTATCTCTGGGATATTCACTAGATGGGCGGTCATTTCAGTGGGTCTTAGAACCTTGTTCCAATTGGGAACTTGGTCTGATGCATGTAGTCTACATTAATATGACCACTTGGTTTTATTGCTGTCAATCAAGAATGATCTCTATATTTGTAATACAACATTTTTAACAAACTTTGTTGCATGTAGTGATAAGTATGTAATTCTCTATTGATTCACGCCATCTTTAATATGGTGTGTATCGTCACAAATTATAGAGAAACATTTCTTGATATTGAATCGAGTGCCAGCAAGTTTACAGCCATTTGAGAAAAAAAAAATATATATATATATATATATGTGTGTATTTGAATTAGACAGCAAACAGGTGTCTATTTTTGTTGACGCTGTACACTTTTGTACCGGCATTTGGTTGCCTTATATATATATATATATATATATATATATATATATATATATATTTTGCATTAGTGTGTATATTTCTCCCCTTTTTAGGGTAATTGCAAAACATCTTGCACCGTTTAAATGGTGTGTATGTTTCTCTCCTCTTTAGGGTATTTGCAAAACATTTTGCACCGTTTAAATTAGTGCGTATATTTCTCTCCTTCTTAGGGTATTTGCAACACAAATTGTGGAAGGTTTTATGATAAACATGATGAGCAATTGACTGTTTGTACTATTTTGCTTATATATATATTTGATACACTTTATCATGTATGTATTTATTACTTTTATATGTTTATTTAAAGTGTATTATGTTACATAACACTTTAATACTATCTCTTTTGGACTCTCTATATCCAATCTTAATTCTTTGAATTGTTGAATGAGATTGATTCTGCATTAGGGGTTAATCCTAAAGGTGGTGGCTAGGCTTCACAGGCATTGGTTGTATTGATTGACCAATTACTTTCTTGTTTTGCTTTTAAAAGGGCATCACAGGTATACTGAATTAGCTATGATTACGGCTGTATAGCTGAAACATGTTAGCTTTCAGTTTGCCTGTGTTGCCTTGCTAACCTGTATATGGACCCTCCTGGAACCTTTTTATCATTGGTGAATAAAAGATATCATTTTTAACTTGCCCTGGATTGTCCGTTTTCTTCATTTGTTATATATATATATATATATATATATATATATATATATATATATATATATATATATATATATATATATATATAAATTAGATTCTAAAAAAAAATAGAGTAATGTGGTATGCAATGATACCTTTTTATTCTACTAACCTAATACTTAAAGGGCCCCTAAACCCAAAATCTTTCTTTCATGATTCAGATAGAGAATACAAATTTAAAAAACATTACAATTTACTTCTATTATTTATTTTGCTTCATTTTTTAGATATCCTTAGTTGAAGAAAAAGCAATGCACATGGGTGAGCCAATCACACGAGGCTTCTATGTGCAGCAACCAGCAGCTACTGAGCATATCTAGATATCCTTTTCAACAAAGAATATCAAGAGAATAAAACAAATGAGATAATAGAAGTAAATTAGAAAGATGTTTAAAATTGCATTCTCTTTCTAAATCATGAAAGAAAAAATGTGGGTTTCATGTCCCTTTTAAAAGACAAGCTTTCAAGAGTTTTCCTTTCTTCCTCAGGTATTGCTTCAGACCTGAGAAAGAGAGGAAAACTCTCAAAAGATTTTCTTTATAGTTTAAAGGAATTTCAGCAAACACCGGAGCTCTGTAAATAATTCCCTATATTAAATATGTCACTAATGAAGACCAATGAACAGACCTTGAGTGTTTGTTGGTGTGTGTGTGTTTGTGTGTAACTAATTCTAAGTACCATGTACCAACTTTACACAGCCAGCCACTTTCTACTTCAAAATGAAAATTAGGCACACACACACACAAACGGGCACAAACACACAATCAGGCACATTCAGAGACACAGACAGGCACATTCAAAGACTCACTCAGACACATACACACTCAGGGACACACACTCAGACACACAAACAGCCAACCTTAGATTTAGATTCAACTTTGTCACTGTACAGTGTCAAGACAATGAAACATAGTTGGCCTCCGATCAGAAATGCAGTAGCGATTGATAAAATATACAATAAAATAGAAAATAAAACTCAGTGTAAATTCTAGCAGTCTTACATAATGCCATAATACATCTAATTCCTAAAAAATATAATCCCTCAATCACTAATAGAGCAAGACTTATTTAAAAAGACTTTGACAGACTAATAATACATACAGACATTACACAATAGTGCCACAAATACTATACAATACAACTATATAGCCTCTGGCATCCAATCCAAACTAAAACATCTATGCAATATACATCATGTGCAAATAAAATGCATCAATCTACAAATACAGTAGTGTAAGGGCTGTAGTGGCAGGGATAAGGGCTGTAGTGGCAGGGATAAGGGCTGTAGTGGCTGGGATAAGGGCTGTAGTGGCGGGGATAATAAGGGCTGTAGTGGCGGGGATAATATGGGCTGTAGTAAGGAGATAGGAGCTGTATTGGGGTATAGGGGCTGTAGTGGGCTATAGAGGCTTTATGGGCTGTAGTAAGGGGATAGCAGCTGTATTGGGGGTATAGGGGCTGTAGTGGGCTATAGAGGCTTTATGGGCTGTAGTAAGGGTATAGAAGCTTTATTGGGGGTATACGGGCTGTAGGGGGGATAGGGGCTGTAGGGGGGATAGGGGCTGTAGTGGGGGGATAGGGGCTGTAGTGGGGGGATAGGGGCTGTAGTAAGGGGATAGGAGCTGTATCGGGGGTATAGGGGGTGTAGTGTATATAGTGTTTTTACACAGATGCATACATTTACAAATTACTTTGTAGTAATCCTCCTGACTAATTGGTAAGTGTATATAATCCCTGCACAAAAAATGCATATATTTATACACATACTTTTATATATATATATATATATATATATATATATATATATATATATATATAATCTTCAAAGAAAAAAACCCTACATGATAGTATAGTATGACTGCTTAACGAAATGTAATATTTTGAAAATATATTTGAGCACATAAACAACAAAATAAAAGAAATTCATTGTAAGAATATATGGTACTTTTTTAGGACTGCATCAGATAAGCCTTACATGCACACAACACTAAAAATGACAAATCACATAACCATTAGGAGGGGCAATACTAAAGGCTAGCTGTAGCTGATGCATACACAGTACTGACCTTAAACTGCACTAGGAGTTGTTGTTGTTTTAGGCTGCTTGTTCTGCTGTTGCATGCCTTACTGAAGCAGGCAGAAGAGTATGAAAGGCTGTTGCAAACCCAGGAAGCCAGCAGCAGAGTGCAGATAGCGCACACTCTCCAGACTCCTAGGGGGAAACTCCTCCCCCTGATTTCTTACTTAGTGCAAACACGGAGCAATGCATTAAAAAACTTTCAAATGACAAAAATCAGTTTTGGAAAGACATTCAGGCCAGAATGTCTAGAGTCTAGCTAGGTATTATTTAATTTTCACTGCACTGAGGTTTTTATTAGGCTGCTTGCTTTCTGTTACCTCGCTAAAGCAGATAGTAGAGTCTGTAAGGCATGGGCTGGCAGTGGCACAGGCACTACACCAGCAGGGAAGCCAGCAGCAGAGAGCAGATACAGAGTACACTCTGCTCGTGAGAAATTCCTCCCACTTGCCTCCTTCAAGTGTTGATAGTGACGCACCAATTGGATTTAGCACAAAATATATTGAATGTTACCTGACCTCTGCAGTTCCGTTGTCACTAAGGTCCTGAATCAAGGCTGCTATAGCTCTGCCTCCAATGGCTCATCCCCGCCCACATCTTTCTTTATAAAATCTGTCACCCGGTATAGACCATGATGATCATGTGCAAAAATTAAATACAAATGTTTAAACATCTGACAGCTGCGCAATCTTAGTGCCTTTTTTTTTACTAGTAGTGCTGTTGTTGCGGTGCTTATATGCAGGCTTAGACGACCACCTATTTTGCCTAACGCTAGGGCTCCCTCTGCTTACACCATGCACACACAGTCCTTGCTGTTGGGAGGGGCAATTGCCTGTTGCCCTCCCCCTGGATCCACCACTAGTCTACCTTATACCAGGGAGGGGGGAGTCCTGAACCCTGGTGGTCATGTGGGATATGTAGCTTGTCTGCCTGCAGACAGCTCTTTCTTTCCCGATTAGCAGAAAATGTTTCAGAGCATTGCCATGGTAATCCATGGCAATTCTCTGATTTAAAAGTTAACTGTTAGGGTGGCGGGCGCAACAGGCAGATGAAGGAGATTTCTGCAGGGGGGGCACACAGGGGGGTAAAGAATAAGCGGGGGGGGGGGCAATTGCCCCCCAAGCCCCCCCTGTAGCGACGCCTATGCCTGTTAATCTTGAAATCAAAATAAAGAGTACAAATCAGTTTGATATTGCTTTAAAAACATTGGAACAGTTCTTAACTGTTAACTTAAAAAACAAACACAAAATATTTCATATTGTGCATTCATTTAAATTTCTGATTATGTCACATTAGCATCATATAAATTAGATATTTCTATCATATACAAATTGGTTATTCTCTCTTCATTTTAACCCTTTAACCGCACGTGGCAACATGTGGTCTTCATTCAGCCTTTAACGCAGGTTAAATTATCCAGCTCCTTATCACCGCCCTTATTCTGAAGCACATAACTATCATAGGAAGAATACCTTTACAGCAAGTACCAAAATAAGCAAGAAGGGGTTAAATTATTAACCCTTCAGCATTTGTATAGCCTTACAATAAAGTGCCCTAGTATATATAGATGTTACACAGCCTGAAATTAGACAACTGATATCACCTCTGTATGTTTAACTCACTGACTGCTGTGTTGGGGCTGCTCGAATTGAAAACAGTATATGTATATATAACGAGGATTTGTTTTTTATTTTTTACTTTTGCTAAAACTCTATTGAAATTTTTACAAGCAGGTGGTATTTCATTAGGCAAATAGTAATTTTTGGAGAAATAGTAGTAAACGTCCAGCACTCCAATAAAAATTTCAATGACTTTATTGAAACAAACACTCCATCAATGTGGCAGATAATAAAACATGCAGTTTACGTGTTTCGTCTTTACGCCTTAATCATAGCTGCCTATACAAAATTACATACACAGGTGTATTTAAAAACAGTATATGCTCACTATTGGTTAAACACTAGTCACATGGTTAGTAGTTAAGTCAGCCTATCAGCATAAAGAATCTACTCAATTTTGATATATTAAATATATTAGATGACACTTTCAGCATTCTTAATTACATTTCTAGACTCATTTTTAGAAAATAGGAAGGAATATTACGGTCACCTAAATACTTGGTATAAATACAAAATTCAAAAAGCATATGCTGTCTATTTAATAACCACAGAATTTGAATTTGAAGTGTTAATCTGTTATTTAAATGGGAAATTAATGTCTGATTCGCCAATAAACATTTAATGTTATAATGACATTGAGACCATAATGGTAATATAGAGCCAGCTAAAAATGACATATGTCAATTTTATTGATATTTACTATGTGTCACCAGATGAACTATCCTGGATGATTATACACTTAAAATTGGATATCTCATTGTAGTTACCTCAAACCATAAAGGTAACATAGAACAATACAACTGTTATCTAAACCCATCTAATCCTAAAGTGTTCATATCATCCTTACTCATATTCAATCTTCTATCGCTACAGAGCTTCCAAAATAGATATAGGGGATAATTACTTGTTCAAATGAGGCTATATCAATACTATATGGTAGACATAAACTAGTGCAAACAAATGCTTTTCACATATCCCAAATATACACACACTAAAATATCTGAGCATACATACGTACAGTGATATACACTAGACACTATGTATCAATCTTCAAAATTACCTATATGAAGTAATGTATGTGTATAGTCACTCTAAATATGAATAGCTACCATCCAAGTAATACCATGGGCAACTTACCCTAAAGAAAAAAAATTCTCAGAAGGCATGACTGGTAATGTAAATACTGCATGTACGGTAAACATTGAGCAGGATAACACAGAGAATAGGTTTTTATTTGATGACCAATATGCAGAACAGATACTTGAGGATCTATTAATTGAGCAAGAGCAGTCTAATAATTCTGATGTAATTAAAGAGCATAGTGGATTTTGCTGAAGTCCATTTTTACCCTACCTATGCTCGGGGGAGGTTTTGGAAACTTTTCAAAGACAGGTGGAACGTGATTTAATTGATCTCTCCAGGTCACCACACTGCTCTACTTACAATTTAACCCTAGATGAAAGGAGGGCCTTGAATGGGTTAAAGAAATAACCACAATTTGGTTATTAAGATGGCAGACAAGGGTGGTAGTGTGGCTGTCTGGGACAGACAGTCATACATCATGGAACCTAGGAGACAGCTAGAAGATACTTCATTCTACCAGAAACTTACCTTCAATCCTATGAACAGATTCCAACTGGAACTTAAATCAATTCTAGATGATGTTCTGCATGAGGGTTTTTTGATCAGCACACGTTTGATTTGCTATATGTGGATAAACCTGTGTTGTCTATTTCTCACATGTTACCAAAAGTTCACAAGTCCCTAACTGATGTTAGAGGAAGGCCAATTGTATCAGGCATTGGTTCTCTTTGTGAACTACTATCACAGTGGTTGGACAGCATCTTACAACCCCTCATGCAGTCTGAAGAGTTATTTGAGGGACACACAACATTTGTTATCCCTTTTGAATGAAGTGCAATGGATTGAAGGATACTCTTGGCTCACGATCGATGTATTCTCCTTGTATTCTAATATTAAACACAACAATGGATTAGAAGCCCTGGCATATTCCTTAAAACACATGACTAACTATAGCAAAGAATTCAAAATGTTATTATTATTATTATTATCAGGTATTTGTAGAGCGCCAACAGGTTCCGCAGCGCTATGAACATAGGTGGTATATAAAAACGATTACAGGTATCAAATGGGGAGAGAGGGTCCTGCTGAGAGTTGCACTGCTGTAGTCGGCTCTTATGAAGATGAACTACAAACAGCTGGACTCATAGGCTTACATGCTATTGGGTTTTAGGGGATAGCAGTGGAGATAGGAAGGTTAGTGTAGGTTGTAAGCGTCCCTGAATAGTAGAGTATTCAGGGAGCACTTGGAGCTTTTAAAACTAGGGGAGATTCTTGTAGAGTGAGGCAGAGAGTTCCATAAGATGGGAGCGAATCTCTATGTAAAAAAGAAAGATATTTTACCTCAAAAGTTTCTCAGTAGCCACATCCCATTGTAAAGGACTAAGCAGCATATCAGTATGTCTGTCCCGGGACAGCGAAAGGAGCGAGCGTTCATGCACACTAATCTTATTTCCCTATTCAGTGTAAGGAAGTTTACAATGAAATCTCATGAGAGTTAAAGGAAATCTCATGAGATCACAGTAAAAGAGTTCATGACCTCAGCACTGTTGATGCTGATTGGCAGCTGTTCATTTCTTCATTTTTTATTTTTTTTTACCTGCAGCTAAGCTGCAACTGAGTATAACTTTTTACACAGAACTTACTCTGCTGAGCTGAGGAAATTGTGAGGAAAAATATCTTCCTTTTTTACATAGAGATGCTCAGGTGATATTTTCCTGTCAGCTGTCAGCTTTTTCCTGTCAGCTTTTTACAGTTATACTGCATAAGTTTCAAGTGATTTAGCATATGAGTATTATGTCCCTTTAACTAGCTATTGCTTAACCCTATGAGACTGTTTTTTCTCATCTCAATTGCAATGTACAGTTTTGCTTTTTAAAGCACTGAATTATGAATGAATTCTCTTCTTTGTAAAATATTAATTTTTGTTCTTTCCTGTAGCCGTGATTGTGGGCAGTAGGTTAATAGATCCAGAAATGCCCCAGTAAACCTGTATTGTTTTGTATGTTCTATACACATGAAGTAGGATTGCCAACTTTTTTTGAAAAAATAAGGGACTAAGGAACTGACAACATTTTCACATCAATCAAATCAATATAATATACAGTAGTTACTGAAAAATACACAAACATTTAACAAGTAAATTAAAGGGACATGAAACCCAAATATTTTCTTTCATGATTCAGAATTTAAATTTAAACTTTCCATTTTAATTCTATTATCTAATTTACATTGTTCACTTGATATCCTTTGTTGAAAAGTGTAGCTAGGCAGGCTCAGGAGCTCGAAGTTAGCTGCTGATTAGTAGAAACACATATACCTCTAATTATTGACTTACTGATGTGTTCGGCTAGCTACCAGTAGTGCATTGCTGCTCCTTCAATAATAGACACCAAGAAAATGTAGCAAATTGATAATATAAGTAAACTGATAATGTGTTTAAAATTGTATACTCTTTCTAAATCATGAAAAAAAAAATTGGTTTCCGTGTCCCTTTAAATATATTTGTACACAGAATTTGCCTCATTCAGGAGTTCCACCATTTAGGGCTAGATTATGAGTGACACAACAGTTGCGCTTGAGCGAAAAGGGGTTTATCACGGCTGTTTGCATGAAGTTAATGCGCGTCAGGTTTGTGTGACCTTAGAGCTCTGGTTAACTGGTTCACGAAAAAAAAAAAAGTCTCACAAAACACATATGAAACAAAGGGTGTGGGTGGCGCCACTAAAGGCAGACTGTCAGAGAAATAATGAAATCTTCAATTATAAAAATAAAATTAGTTTTATTTATATAAGCAATAAATAGATTTAAATTTTCTATGACACCGGTGTCTGTTAAAATAAATCTGATTATCCTTAAAATCTAATATGAAAACAACAATACTTCTATACAATTGCTTTTAAACTTAATCTGCTAAATCTCTAACATTGCTAACACCATAAACTTAAATGGATCTATAACATAGTGCAATCTGTAATAAGTCCCTAATTAGACCTTTATTTTGGGTAACACACAAGTAGATGCAATGTTTCATTGGTTAAACTTGCTGAGCTTTTTGTTGGTATATAGAAACAATGCATAGAAACAGATATAGAAACAGTTTTGCAAAATGGTTGCAATTTTAAAATATTTTCGGATCTGATATTAATAACTATTCAACCCTTTAGGTCCGTACTTCTTACACAGTTGGATGGGTATTTTTAGGCGATTTACAAGGTTCTGAGTTTTTAGCCGCTTATTGTGTTAAAGTTAGAAAGTTTTTACCTTGAATTTGTTGTATTCAAAACCTGTTAGACCTGTTTAGGCAAGAGGCAGTCAGTCCGTGTATTTCACAGTGAGCTCCAACCGCTCGTAGTTTCCTCTCTGCTGGAGCTGTTAGACGCTGTTTCCACACGTATCGGCTGACAAAGGCTCTATAGCCAATACGCGTGGATACAGTGTCTAACAGCTCCAGCAGAGAGGAAAGAACCGAATATCGATCTGGGACTGCCTAAGATCGCCACTACGTTTGCTCCCAGGACCGTACACCAAATTTGAACCTGTCATTGGCAAAATACTTGAAGGTTTTCAGAGGTGTGAACGGTAGGAGCTCTTATCTTCTGAATTAAGTGTGCACACAAAGATTTTTCTTCAGAACAGCTGACCGGAGAAGAGGAAGTGAGTGACAGCTGCTCACACAGTCAACTACGAGCAGTTGGAGCTCACTGTGAAATACACGGACTGACTGCCTCTTGCCTAAACAGGTCTAACAGGTTTGGAATACAACAAATTGAAGGTAAAAACTGTATAACTTTAACACAATAAGCGGCTAAAAACTCAGAACCTTGTATATCGCCTAAAAATACCCATCCAATTGTGTAAGAAGCACGGACCTAAAGGGTTGAATAGTTATTAATATCGGATCCGAAAATATTTTAATATTGCAACCATTGTTTCTATATACCAACAAAAAGCTCAGCAATAGTGATGTCGCAAATAGTTCGCCGGCGAATAGTTCCCGGCGAACATAGCATTTTTGCTTTCGCCGCGGCGGGCAAACATATGCGATGTTCGATCTGCCCCCTATTCGTCATCATTGAGTAATACTTTGACCCTGTACCTCACAGTCAGCAGGCACATTCCAGCCAATCAGCAGCAGACCCTCCCTCCCAGACCCTCCTACCTCCTGAACAGCATCCATTTTAGATTCATTCGGAATCTGCATTGTTAGTGAGAGGAGGGACAGTGTAGCTGCTGCTGATTGAATAGGGAAATCTATAGCTAGGCTAGTGTATTCAGTGTCCACTACAGTCCTGAAGGACTCATCTGATCTCTGCTGTAAGGACAGCACCCCAAAAAGCCCTTTTT
This sequence comes from Bombina bombina, assembly GCF_027579735.1. Taxonomy (NCBI): domain Eukaryota; kingdom Metazoa; phylum Chordata; class Amphibia; order Anura; family Bombinatoridae; genus Bombina; species Bombina bombina. The sequence continues at coordinate 244,548,590 of NC_069502.1, forward strand.
AGGGCTAGAACATCTGCTTTTTTTTTTTTTTCCTGTGTAATCTAATTGCAGTTGCCTGCCTGCCAGCGTGTGTGTCAGGCTCACAGCGTATACTGTGCCCACTTGCCCAGTGCCACCACTCATATCTGGTGTAACAGTAGTGTAGATTTAAAAATAAAAAACACTTTTTTGACTGTGTTAAATAATAGCAGTCAGTTTCCTTCACACGTGTGCGTTTCAGTGCCTGCCTGCCAGGGCACAGTGTCACCCCAGTGCAACTCATATGTGGTGTAACAGTAGTGTAGATTTTTAAAAAAAAAACACTTTTTTGACTGTGTTAAATAATAGCAGTCAGTTTCCTTCACACGTGTGCGTTTAAGTGCCTGCCTGCCTGCCAGGGCACAGTGTCACCCCAGTGCAACTCATAAGTGGTGTAACAGTAGTGTAGATTTAAAAAAAACAACACTTTTTTGACTGTGTTAAATAATAGCAGTCAGTTTCCTTCACACAAGTGCGTTTCAGTGCCTGCCTGCCAGGGCACAGTGTCACCCCAGTGCAACTCATATGTGGTGTAACAATAGTGTAGATTTAAAAAAAACAACACTTTTTTGACTGTGTTAAATAATAGCAGTCAGTTTCCTTCACACGTGTGTGTTTAAGTGCCTGCCTGCCAGGGCACAGTGTCACCCCAGTGCACCTAATATGTGGTGTAACAGTAGTTGTAGATTTTAAAAAAACAGGGACAGTGTAGCTGCTGCTGATTGAATAGGGAAATCTATAGCTAGGCTAGTGTATTCAGTGTCCACTACAGTCCTGAAGGACTCATCTGATCTCTCCTGTAAGGACAGCACTCCAAAAAGCCCTTTTTAGGGCTAGAACATCTGCTTTTTTTTTTTTTCCTGTGTAATCTAATTGCAGTTGCCTGCCTGCCAGCGTGTGTGTCAGGCTCACAGCGTATACTGTGCCCACTTGCCCAGTGCCACCACTCATATCTGGTGTAACAGTAGTGTAGATTTAAAAAAAAAAAAACACTTTTTTGACTGTGTTAAATAATAGCAGTCAGTTTCCTTCACACATGTGCGTTTAAGTGCCTGCCTGCCTGCCAGGGCACAGTATCACCCCAGTGCAACTCATAAGTGGTGTAACAGTAGTGTAGATTTAAAAAAAAACAACACTTTTTTGACTGTGTTAAATAATAGCAGTCAGTTTCCTTCACACGTGTGCGTTTCAGTGCCTGTCTGCCAGGGCACAGTGTCACTCCAGTGCAACTCATATGTGGTGTAACAATAGTGTAGATTAAAAAAAAAACCAACACTTTTTTGACTGTGTTAAATAATAGCAGTCAGTTTCCTTCACACGTGTGCGTTTAAGTGCCTGCCTGCCAGGGCACAGTGTCACCCCAGTGCAACTCATATGTGGTGTAACAGTAGTGTAGATTTAAAAAAAAAACAACACTTTTTTGACTGTGTTAAATAATAGCAGTCAGTTTCCTTCACACGTGTGCGTTTAAGTGCCTGCATGCCAGGGCACAGTGTCACCCCAGTGCAACTCATATGTGGTGTAACAGTAGTGTAGATTTAAAAAACAAAAACACTTTTTTGACTGTGTTAAATAATAGCAGTCAGTCTCCTTCACACGTGTGCGTTTAAGTGCCTGCCTGCCAGGGCACAGTGTCACCCCAGTGCAACTCATATGTGGTGTAACAGTAGTGTAGATTTTAAAAAAAAAAACAACTTTTTTGACTGTGTTAAATAATAGCAGTCAGTTTCCTTCTGCTTTTTTTTTTTTTCCTGTGTAATCTAATTGCAGTTGCCTGCCTGCCAGCGTGTGTGTCAGGCTCACAGCGTATACTGTGCCCACTTGCCCAGTGCCACCACTCATATCTGGTGTAACAGTAGTGTAGATTTAAAAAAAAACAACACTTTTTTGACTGTGTTAAATAATAGCAGTCAGTTTCTTTCACACGTGTGCGTTTAAGTGCCTGCCTGCCAGGGCACAGTATCACCCCAGTGCAACTCATAAGTGGTGTAACAGTAGTGTAGATTTAAAAAAAAAAACACTTTTTTGACTGTGTTAAATAATAGCAGTCAGTTTCCTTCACACGTGTGCGCTTCAGTGCCTGCCTGCCAGGGCACAGTGTCACCCCAGTGCAACTCATATGTGGTGTAACAATAGTGTAGAGTAAAAAAAACAACAACACTTTTTTGACTGTGTTAAATAATAGCAGTCAGTTTCCTTCACACGTGTGCGTTTAAGTGTCTGTCTGCCAGGGCACAGTGTCACCCCAGTGCAACTCATATGTGGTGTAACAGTAGTGTAGATTTTAAAAAAAACAACACTTTTTTGACTGTGTTAAATAATAGCAGTCAGTTTCCTTCACACGTGTGCGTTTAAGTGCCTGCATGCCAGGGCACAGTGTCACCCCAGTGCAACTCATATGTGGTGTAACAGTAGTGTAGATTTAAAAAACAAAAACACTTTTTTGACTGTGTTAAATAATAGCAGTCAGTTTCCTTCACACGTGTGTGTTTAAGTGCCTGCCTGCCAGGGCACAGTGTCACCCCAGTGCAACTCATACGTGGTGTAACAGTAGTGTAGATTTAAAAAAAACAACACTTTTTTGACTGTGTTAAATAATAGCAGACAGTTTCCTTCACACGTGTGCGTTTAAGTGCCTGCCTGCCAGGGCACAGTGTCACCCCAGTGCAACTCATATCTGGTGTAACAGTAGTGTAGATTTAAAAAAAAAAAAAAACACTTTTTTGACTGTGTTAAATAATAGCAGTCAGTTTCCTTCACACGTGTGCGTTTAAGTGCCTGCCTGCCAGGGCACAGTATCACCCCAGTGCAACTCATAAGTGGTGTAACAGTAGTGTAGATTTAAAAAAAACAACACTTTTTTGACTGTGTTAAATAATAGCAGTCAGTTTCCTTCACACGTGTGCGTTTCAGTGCCTGCCTGCCAGGGCACAGTGTCACCCCAGTGCAACTCATATGTGGTGTAACAATAGTGTAGATTTAAAAAAAACCAACACTTTTTTGACTGTGTTAAATAATAGCAGTCAGTTTCCTTCACACAAGTGAGTTTAAGTGCCTGCCTGCCAGGGCACAGTGTCACCCCAGTGCAACTCATATGTGGTGTAATAGTAGTGTAGATTTAAAAAAAACAGGGACAGTGTAGCTGCTGCTGATTGAATAGGGAAATCTATAGCTAGGCTAGTGTATTCAGTGTCCACTACAGTCCTGAAGGACTCATCTGATCTCTGCTGTAAGGACAGCACCTCAAAAAGCCCTTTTTAGGGCTAGAACATCTGCTTTTTTTTTTCCTGTGTAATCTAATTGCAGTTGCCTGCCTGCCAGCGTGTGTGTCAGGCTCACAGCGTATACTGTGCCCACTTGCCCAGTGCCACCACTCATATCTGGTGTAACAGTAGTGTAGATTTAAAAAAAACAACACTTTTTTGACTGTGTTAAATAGTAGCAGTCAGTTTCCTTCACACGTGTGCGTTTAAGTGCCTGCCTGCCAGGGCACAGTATCACCCCAGTGCAACTCATAAGTGGTGTAACAGTAGTGTAGATTTTAAAAAAAAAACACTTTTTTGACTGTGTTAAATAATAGCAGTCAGTTTCCTTCACACGTGTGCGTTTCAGTGCCTGCCTGCCAGGGCACAGTGTCACCCCAGTGCAACTCATATGTGGTGTAACAATAGTGTAGATTAAAAAAAAAACCAACACTTTTTTGACTGTGTTAAATAATAGCAGTCAGTTTCCTTTACACGTGTGCGTTTAAGTTCCTGTTTGCCAGGGCACAGTGTCACCCCAGTGCAACTCATATGTGGTGTAACAGTAGTGTAGATTTAAAAAAAACAACACTTTTTTGACTGTGTTAAATAATAGCAGTCAGTTTCCTTCACACGTGTGCGTTTAAGTGCCTGCATGCCAGGGCACAGTGTCACCCCAGTGCAACTCATATGTGGTGTAACAGTAGTGTAGATTTAAAAAACAAAAACACTTTTTTGACTGTGTTAAATAATAGCAGTCAGTTTCCTTCACACAAGTGAGTTTAAGTGCCTGCCTGCCAGGGCACAGTGTCACCCCAGTGCAACTCATATGTGGTGTAACAGTAGTGTAGATTTAAAAAAAAAAAACACTTTTTTGACTGTGTTAAATAATAGCAGTCAGTTTCCTTCACACGTGTGCGTTTAAGTGCCTGCCTGCCTGCCAGGGCACAGTATCACCCCAGTGCAACTCATATCTGGTGTAACAGTAGTGTAGATTTAAAAAAAACAACACTTTTTTGACTGTGTTAAATAATAGCAGTCAGTTTCCTTCACACAAGTGCGTTTCAGTGCCTGCCTGCCAGGGCACAGTGTCACCCCAGTGCAACTCATATGTGGTGTAACAATAGTGTAGATTTAAAAAAAAACAACACTTTTTTTACTGTGTTAAATAATAGCAGTCAGTTTCCTTCACACGTGTGTGTTTAAGTGCCTGCCTGCCAGGGCACAGTGTCACCCCAGTGCACCTAATATGTGGTGTAACAGTAGTTGTAGATTTTAAAAAAACAGGGACAGTGTAGCTGCTGCTGATTGAATAGGGAAATCTATAGCTAGGCTAGTGTATTCAGTGTCCACTACAGTCCTGAAGGACTCATCTGATCTCTCCTGTAAGGACAGCTCTCCAAAAAGCCCTTTTTAGGGCTAGAACATCTGCTTTTTTTTTTTTTTCCTGTGTAATCTAATTGCAGTTGCCTGCCTGCCAGCGTGTGTGTCAGGCTCACAGCGTATACTGTGCCCACTTGCCCAGTGCCACCACTCATATCTGGTGTAACAGTAGTGTAGATTTAAAAAAAACAAAACACTTTTTTGACTGTGTTAAATAATAGCAGTCAGTTTCCTTCACACATGTGCGTTTAAGTGCCTGCCTTGCCTGCCAGGACACAGTATCACCCCAGTGCAACTCATAAGTGGTGTAACAGTAGTGTAGATTTAAAAAAAAACAACACTTTTTTGACTGTGTTAAATAATAGCAGTCAGTTTCCTTCACACGTGTGCGTTTCAGTGCCTGCCTGCCAGGGCACAGTGTCACTCCAGTGCAACTCATATGTGGTGTAACAATAGTGTAGATTAAAAAAAAAAACAACACTTTTTTGACTGTGTTAAATAATAGCAGTCAGTTTCCTTCACACGTGTGCGTTTAAGTGCCTGCCTGCCAGGGCACAGTGTCACCCCAGTGCAACTCATATGTGGTGTAACAGTAGTGTAGATTTAAAAAAAAAAAAAAACACTTTTTTGACTGTGTTAAATAATAGCAGTCAGTTTCCTTCACACGTGTGCGTTTAAGTGCCTGCCTGCCAGGGCACAGTGTCACCCCAGTGCAACTCATATGTGGTGTAACAGTAGTGTAGATTAAAAAAAAAAAAAAAACACTTTTTTGACTGTGTTAAATAATAGCAGTCAGTTTCCTTCACATGTGTGCGTTTAAGTGCCTGCCTGCCAGGGCACAGTGTCACCCCAGTGCAACTCATATGTGGTGTAACAGTAGTGTAGATTTAAAAAAAAAAAAAACTTTTTTGACTGTGTTAAATAATAGCAGTCAGTTTCCTTCTGCTTTTTTTTTTTTCCTGTGTAATCTAATTGCAGTTGCCTGCCTGCCTGCCAGCGTGTGTGTCAGGCTCACAGCGTAAACTGTGCCCACTTGCCCAGTGCCACCACTCATATCTGGTGTAACAGTAGTGTAGATTTAAAAAAAAAAACACTTTTTTGACTGTGTTAAATAATAGCAGTCAGTTTCCTTCACACGTGTGCGCTTCAGTGCCTGCCTGCCAGGGCACAGTGTCACCCCAGTGCAACTCATATGTGGTGTAACAATAGTGTAGAGTAAAAAAAACAACAACACTTTTTTGACTGTGTTAAATAATAGCAGTCAGTTTCCTTCACACGTGTGCGTTTAAGTGTCTGTCTGCCAGGGCACAGTGTCACCCCAGTGCAACTCATATGTGGTGTAACAGTAGTGTAGATTTTAAAAAAAACAACACTTTTTTGACTGTGTTAAATAATAGCAGTCAGTTTCCTTCACACGTGTGCGTTTAAGTGCCTGCATGCCAGGGCACAGTGTCACCCCAGTGCAACTCATATGTGGTGTAACAGTAGTGTAGATTTAAAAAACAAAAACACTTTTTTGACTGTGTTAAATAATAGCAGTCAGTTTCCTTCACACGTGTGTGTTTAAGTGCCTGCCTGCCAGGGCACAGTGTCACCCCAGTGCAACTCATACGTGGTGTAACAGTAGTGTAGATTTAAAAAAAACAACACTTTTTTGACTGTGTTAAATAATAGCAGACAGTTTCCTTCACACGTGTGCGTTTAAGTGCCTGCCTGCCAGGGCACAGTGTCACCCCAGTGCAACTCATATCTGGTGTAACAGTAGTGTAGATTTAAAAAAAAAAAAAAACACTTTTTTGACTGTGTTAAATAATAGCAGTCAGTTTCCTTCACACGTGTGCGTTTAAGTGCCTGCCTGCCAGGGCACAGTATCACCCCAGTGCAACTCATAAGTGGTGTAACAGTAGTGTAGATTTAAAAAAAACAACACTTTTTTGACTGTGTTAAATAATAGCAGTCAGTTTCCTTCACACGTGTGCGTTTCAGTGCCTGCCTGCCAGGGCACAGTGTCACCCCAGTGCAACTCATATGTGGTGTAACAATAGTGTAGATTTAAAAAAAACCAACACTTTTTTGACTGTGTTAAATAATAGCAGTCAGTTTCCTTCACACAAGTGAGTTTAAGTGCCTGCCTGCCAGGGCACAGTGTCACCCCAGTGCAACTCATATGTGGTGTAATAGTAGTGTAGATTTAAAAAAAACAGGGACAGTGTAGCTGCTGCTGATTGAATAGGGAAATCTATAGCTAGGCTAGTGTATTCAGTGTCCACTACAGTCCTGAAGGACTCATCTGATCTCTGCTGTAAGGACAGCACCTCAAAAAGCCCTTTTTAGGGCTAGAACATCTGCTTTTTTTTTTCCTGTGTAATCTAATTGCAGTTGCCTGCCTGCCAGCGTGTGTGTCAGGCTCACAGCGTATACTGTGCCCACTTGCCCAGTGCCACCACTCATATCTGGTGTAACAGTAGTGTAGATTTAAAAAAAACAACACTTTTTTGACTGTGTTAAATAGTAGCAGTCAGTTTCCTTCACACGTGTGCGTTTAAGTGCCTGCCTGCCAGGGCACAGTATCACCCCAGTGCAACTCATAAGTGGTGTAACAGTAGTGTAGATTTTAAAAAAAAAACACTTTTTTGACTGTGTTAAATAATAGCAGTCAGTTTCCTTCACACGTGTGCGTTTCAGTGCCTGCCTGCCAGGGCACAGTGTCACCCCAGTGCAACTCATATGTGGTGTAACAATAGTGTAGATTAAAAAAAAAACCAACACTTTTTTGACTGTGTTAAATAATAGCAGTCAGTTTCCTTTACACGTGTGCGTTTAAGTTCCTGTTTGCCAGGGCACAGTGTCACCCCAGTGCAACTCATATGTGGTGTAACAGTAGTGTAGATTTAAAAAAAACAACACTTTTTTGACTGTGTTAAATAATAGCAGTCAGTTTCCTTCACACGTGTGCGTTTAAGTGCCTGCATGCCAGGGCACAGTGTCACCCCAGTGCAACTCATATGTGGTGTAACAGTAGTGTAGATTTAAAAAACAAAAACACTTTTTTGACTGTGTTAAATAATAGCAGTCAGTTTCCTTCACACAAGTGAGTTTAAGTGCCTGCCTGCCAGGGCACAGTGTCACCCCAGTGCAACTCATATGTGGTGTAACAGTAGTGTAGATTTAAAAAAAAAAAACACTTTTTTGACTGTGTTAAATAATAGCAGTCAGTTTCCTTCACACGTGTGCGTTTAAGTGCCTGCCTGCCTGCCAGGGCACAGTATCACCCCAGTGCAACTCATATCTGGTGTAACAGTAGTGTAGATTTAAAAAAAACAACACTTTTTTGACTGTGTTAAATAATAGCAGTCAGTTTCCTTCACACAAGTGCGTTTCAGTGCCTGCCTGCCAGGGCACAGTGTCACCCCAGTGCAACTCATATGTGGTGTAACAATAGTGTAGATTTAAAAAAAACAACACTTTTTTTACTGTGTTAAATAATAGCAGTCAGTTTCCTTCACACGTGTGTGTTTAAGTGCCTGCCTGCCAGGGCACAGTGTCACCCCAGTGCACCTAATATGTGGTGTAACAGTAGTTGTAGATTTTAAAAAAACAGGGACAGTGTAGCTGCTGCTGATTGAATAGGGAAATCTATAGCTAGGCTAGTGTATTCAGTGTCCACTACAGTCCTGAAGGACTCATCTGATCTCTCCTGTAAGGACAGCACTCCAAAAAGCCCTTTTTAGGGCTAGAACATCTGCTTTTTTTTTTTTTTCCTGTGTAATCTAATTGCAGTTGCCTGCCTGCCAGCGTGTGTGTCAGGCTCACAGCGTATACTGTGCCCACTTGCCCAGTGCCACCACTCATATCTGGTGTAACAGTAGTGTAGATTTAAAAAAAACAAAACACTTTTTTGACTGTGTTAAATAATAGCAGTCAGTTTCCTTCACACATGTGCGTTTAAGTGCCTGCCTTGCCTGCCAGGACACAGTATCACCCCAGTGCAACTCATAAGTGGTGTAACAGTAGTGTAGATTTAAAAAAAAACAACACTTTTTTGACTGTGTTAAATAATAGCAGTCAGTTTCCTTCACACGTGTGCGTTTCAGTGCCTGCCTGCCAGGGCACAGTGTCACTCCAGTGCAACTCATATGTGGTGTAACAATAGTGTAGATTAAAAAAAAAACCAACACTTTTTTGACTGTGTTAAATAATAGCAGTCAGTTTCCTTCACACGTGTGCGTTTAAGTGCCTGCCTGCCAGGGCACAGTGTCACCCCAGTGCAACTCATATGTGGTGTAACAGTAGTGTAGATTTAAAAAAAAAAAAAAACACTTTTTTGACTGTGTTAAATAATAGCAGTCAGTTTCCTTCACACGTGTGCGTTTAAGTGCCTGCATGCCAGGGCACAGTGTCACCCCAGTGCAACTCATATGTGGTGTAACAGTAGTGTAGATTAAAAAAAAAAAAAAAACACTTTTTTGACTGTGTTAAATAATAGCAGTCAGTTTCCTTCACATGTGTGCGTTTAAGTGCCTGCCTGCCAGGGCACAGTGTCACCCCAGTGCAACTCATATGTGGTGTAACAGTAGTGTAGATTTAAAAAAAAAAAAAACTTTTTTGACTGTGTTAAATAATAGCAGTCAGTTTCCTTCTGCTTTTTTTTTTTTCCTGTGTAATCTAATTGCAGTTGCCTGCCTGCCTGCCAGCGTGTGTGTCAGGCTCACAGCGTAAACTGTGCCCACTTGCCCAGTGCCACCACTCATATCTGGTGTAACAGTAGTGTAGATTTAAAAAAAAAAACACTTTTTTGACTGTGTTAAATAATAGCAGTCAGTTTCCTTCACACGTGTGCGCTTCAGTGCCTGCCTGCCAGGGCACAGTGTCACCCCAGTGCAACTCATATGTGGTGTAACAATAGTGTAGAGTAAAAAAAACAACAACACTTTTTTGACTGTGTTAAATAATAGCAGTCAGTTTCCTTCACACGTGTGCGTTTAAGTGTCTGTCTGCCAGGGCACAGTGTCACCCCAGTGCAACTCATATGTGGTGTAACAGTAGTGTAGATTTTAAAAAAAACAACACTTTTTTGACTGTGTTAAATAATAGCAGTCAGTTTCCTTCACACGTGTGCGTTTAAGTGCCTGCATGCCAGGGCACAGTGTCACCCCAGTGCAACTCATATGTGGTGTAACAGTAGTGTAGATTTAAAAAACAAAAACACTTTTTTGACTGTGTTAAATAATAGTAGTCAGTTTCCTTCACACGTGTGTGTTTAAGTGCCTGCCTGCCAGGGCACAGTGTCACCCCAGTGCAACTCATATGTGGTGTAACAGTAGTGTAGATTTAAAAAAAACAACACTTTTTTGACTGTGTTAAATAATAGCAGACAGTTTCCTTCACACGTATGCGTTTAAGTGCCTGCCTGCCAGGGCACAGTGTCACCCCAGTGCAACTCATATCTGGTGTAACAGTAGTGTAGATTTAAAAAAAAAAAAAACACTTTTTTGACTGTGTTAAATAATAGCAGTCAGTTTCCTTCACACGTGTGCGTTTAAGTGCCTGCCTGCCAGGGCACAGTATCACCCCAGTGCAACTCATAAGTGGTGTAACAGTAGTGTAGATTTAAAAAAAACAACACTTTTTTGACTGTGTTAAATAATAGCAGTCAGTTTCCTTCACACGTGTGCGTTTCAGTGCCTGCCTGCCAGGGCACAGTGTCACCCCAGTGCAACTCATATGTGGTGTAACAATAGTGTAGATTTAAAAAAAAACAACACTTTTTTGACTGTGTTAAATAATAGCAGTCAGTTTCCTTCACACAAGTGAGTTTAAGTGCCTGCCTGCCAGGGCACAGTGTCACCCCAGTGCAACTCATATGTGGTGTAATAGTAGTGTAGATTTAAAAAAAACAGGGACAGTGTAGCTGCTGCTGATTGAATAGGGAAATCTATAGCTAGGCTAGTGTATTCAGTGTCCACTACAGTCCTGAAGGACTCATCTGATCTCTGCTGTAAGGACAGCACCTCAAAAAGCCCTTTTTAGGGCTAGAACATCTGCTTTTTTTTTTCCTGTGTAATCTAATTGCAGTTGCCTGCCTGCCAGCGTGTGTGTCAGGCTCACAGCGTATACTGTGCCCACTTGCCCAGTGCCACCACTCATATCTGGTGTAACAGTAGTGTAGATTTAAAAAAAAAACAACACTTTTTTGACTGTGTTAAATAGTAGCAGTCAGTTTCCTTCACACATGTGCGTTTAAGTGCCTGCCTGCCAGGGCACAGTATCACCCCAGTGCAACTCATAAGTGGTGTAACAGTAGTGTAGATTTTAAAAAAAAAACACTTTTTTGACTGTGTTAAATAATAGCAGTCAGTTTCCTTCACACGTGTGCGTTTCAGTGCCTGCCTGCCAGGGCACAGTGTCACCCCAGTGCAACTCATATGTGGTGTAACAATAGTGTAGATTAAAAAAAAAACCAACACTTTTTTGACTGTGTTAAATAATAGCAGTCAGTTTCCTTTACACGTGTGCGTTTAAGTTCCTGCTTGCCAGGGCACAGTGTCACCCCAGTGCAACTCATATGTGGTGTAACAGTAGTGTAGATTTAAAAAAAACAACACTTTTTTGACTGTGTTAAATAATAGCAGTCAGTTTCCTTCACACGTGTGCGTTTAAGTGCCTGCATGCCAGGGCACAGTGTCACCCCAGTGCAACTCATATGTGGTGTAACAGTAGTGTAGATTTAAAAAACAAAAACACTTTTTTGACTGTGTTAAATAATAGCAGTCAGTTTCCTTCACACAAGTGAGTTTAAGTGCCTGCCTGCCAGGGCACAGTGTCACCCCAGTGCAACTCATATGTGGTGTAACAGTCGTGTAGATTTAAAAAAAACAACACTTTTTTGACTGTGTTAAATAATAGTACACAGTTTCCTTCACACGTGTGCGTTTAAGTTCCTGCCTGCCAGGGCACAGTGTCACCCCAGTGCAACTCATATGTGGTGTAACAGTAGTGTAGATTTTTAAAAAAAAAACACTTTTTTGACTGTGTTAAATAATAGCAGTCAGTTTCCTTCACACGTGTGAGTTTAAGTGCCTGACTGCCTGCCAGGGCACAGTGTCACCCCAGTGCGACTCATATGTGGTGTAACAATAGTGTAGATTAAAAAAAAAACCAACACTTTTTTGACTGTGTTAAATAATAGCAGTCAGTTTCCTTCACACGTGTGCGTTTAAGTGCCTGCCTGCCTGCCAGGGCACAGTATCACCCCAGTGCAACTCATATCTGGTGTAACAGTAGTGTAGATTTAAAAAAAACAACACTTTTTTGACTGTGTTAAATAATAGCAGTCAGTTTCCTTCACACGTGTGCGTTTCAGTGCCTGCCTGCCAGGGCACAGTGTCACCCCAGTGCAACTCATATGTGGTGTAACAATAGTGTAGATTTAAAAAAAACAACACTTTTTTTACTGTGTTAAATAATAGCAGTCAGTTTCCTTCACACGTGTGTGTTTAAGTGCCTGCCTGCCAGGGCACAGTGTCACCCCAGTGCACCTAATATGTGGTGTAACAGTAGTTGTAGATTTTAAAAAAACAGGGACAGTGTAGCTGCTGCTGATTGAATAGGGAAATCTATAGCTAGGCTAGTGTATTCAGTGTCCACTACAGTCCTGAAGGACTCATCTGATCTCTCCTGTAAGGACAGCACTCCAAAAAGCCCTTTTTAGGGCTAGAACATCTGCTTTTTTTTTTTTTTCCTGTGTAATCTAATTGCAGTTGCCTGCCTGCCAGCGTGTGTGTCAGGCTCACAGCGTATACTGTGCCCACTTGCCCAGTGCCACCACTCATATCTGGTGTAACAGTAGTGTAGATTTAAAAAAAAAAAAACACTTTTTTGACTGTGTTAAATAATAGCAGTCAGTTTCCTTCACACATGTGCGTTTAAGTGCCTGCCTGCCTGCCAGGACACAGTATCACCCCAGTGCAACTCATAAGTGGTGTAACAGTAGTGTAGATTTAAAAAAAAACAACACTTTTTTGACTGTGTTAAATAATAGCAGTCAGTTTCCTTCACACGTGTGCGTTTCAGTGCCTGCCTGCCAGGGCACAGTGTCACTCCAGTGCAACTCATATGTGGTGTAACAATAGTGTAGATTAAAAAAAAAACCAACACTTTTTTGACTGTGTTAAATAATAGCAGTCAGTTTCCTTCACACGTGTGCGTTTAAGTGCCTGCCTGCCAGGGCACAGTGTCACCCCAGTGCAACTCATATGTGGTGTAACAGTAGTGTAGATTTAAAAAAAAAAAAAAACACTTTTTTGACTGTGTTAAATAATAGCAGTCAGTTTCCTTCACACGTGTGCGTTTAAGTGCCTGCATGCCAGGGCACAGTGTCACCCCAGTGCAACTCATATGTGGTGTAACAGTAGTGTAGATTTAAAAAAAAAAAAAAAACACTTTTTTGACTGTGTTAAATAATAGCAGTCAGTTTCCTTCACATGTGTGCGTTTAAGTGCCTGCCTGCCAGGGCACAGTGTCACCCCAGTGCAACTCATATGTGGTGTAACAGTAGTGTAGATTTAAAAAAAAAAAAAACTTTTTTGACTGTGTTAAATAATAGCAGTCAGTTTCCTTCTGCTTTTTTTTTTTTCCTGTGTAATCTAATTGCAGTTGCCTGCCTGCCTGCCTGCCAGCGTGTGTGTCAGGCTCACAGCGTAAACTGTGCCCACTTGCCCAGTGCCACCACTCATATCTGGTGTAACAGTAGTGTAGATTTAAAAAAAAAAACACTTTTTTGACTGTGTTAAATAATAGCAGTCAGTTTCCTTCACACGTGTGCGCTTCAGTGCCTGCCTGCCAGGGCACAGTGTCACCCCAGTGCAACTCATATGTGGTGTAACAATAGTGTAGAGTAAAAAAAACAACAACACTTTTTTGACTGTGTTAAATAATAGCAGTCAGTTTCCTTCACACGTGTGCGTTTAAGTGTCTGTCTGCCAGGGCACAGTGTCACCCCAGTGCAACTCATATGTGGTGTAACAGTAGTGTAGATTTTAAAAAAAACAACACTTTTTTGACTGTGTTAAATAATAGCAGTCAGTTTCCTTCACACGTGTGCGTTTAAGTGCCTGCATGCCAGGGCACAGTGTCACCCCAGTGCAACTCATATGTGGTGTAACAGTAGTGTAGATTTAAAAAACAAAAACACTTTTTTGACTGTGTTAAATAATAGTAGTCAGTTTCCTTCACACGTGTGTGTTTAAGTGCCTGCCTGCCAGGGCACAGTGTCACCCCAGTGCAACTCATATGTGGTGTAACAGTAGTGTAGATTTAAAAAAAACAACACTTTTTTGACTGTGTTAAATAATAGCAGACAGTTTCCTTCACACGTATGCGTTTAAGTGCCTGCCTGCCAGGGCACAGTGTCACCCCAGTGCAACTCATATCTGGTGTAACAGTAGTGTAGATTTAAAAAAAAAAAAAACACTTTTTTGACTGTGTTAAATAATAGCAGTCAGTTTCCTTCACACGTGTGCGTTTAAGTGCCTGCCTGCCAGGGCACAGTATCACCCCAGTGCAACTCATAAGTGGTGTAACAGTAGTGTAGATTTAAAAAAAAAAACACTTTTTTGACTGTGTTAAATAATAGCAGTCAGTTTCCTTCACACGTGTGCGTTTCAGTGCCTGCCTGCCAGGGCACAGTGTCACCCCAGTGCAACTCATATGTGGTGTAACAATAGTGTAGATTTAAAAAAAACAACACTTTTTTGACTGTGTTAAATAATAGCAGTCAGTTTCCTTCACACAAGTGAGTTTAAGTGCCTGCCTGCCAGGGCACAGTGTCACCCCAGTGCAACTCATATGTGGTGTAATAGTAGTGTAGATTTAAAAAAAACAGGGACAGTGTAGCTGCTGCTGATTGAATAGGGAAATCTATAGCTAGGCTAGTGTATTCAGTGTCCACTACAGTCCTGAAGGACTCATCTGATCTCTGCTGTAAGGACAGCACCTCAAAAAGCCCTTTTTAGGGCTAGAACATCTGCTTTTTTTTTTCCTGTGTAATCTAATTGCAGTTGCCTGCCTGCCAGCGTGTGTGTCAGGCTCACAGCGTATACTGTGCCCACTTGCCCAGTGCCACCACTCATATCTGGTGTAACAGTAGTGTAGATTTAAAAAAAAAACAACACTTTTTTGACTGTGTTAAATAGTAGCAGTCAGTTTCCTTCACACGTGTGCGTTTAAGTGCCTGCCTGCCAGGGCACAGTATCACCCCAGTGCAACTCATAAGTGGTGTAACAGTAGTGTAGATTTTAAAAAAAAAACACTTTTTTGACTGTGTTAAATAATAGCAGTCAGTTTCCTTCACACGTGTGCGTTTCAGTGCCTGCCTGCCAGGGCACAGTGTCACCCCAGTGCAACTCATATGTGGTGTAACAATAGTGTAGATTAAAAAAAAAAAACAACACTTTTTTGACTGTGTTAAATAATAGCAGTCAGTTTCCTTTACACGTGTGCGTTTAAGTTCCTGCTTGCCAGGGCACAGTGTCACCCCAGTGCAACTCATATGTGGTGTAACAGTAGTGTAGATTTAAAAAAAACAACACTTTTTTGACTGTGTTAAATAATAGCAGTCAGTTTCCTTCACACGTGTGCGTTTAAGTGCCTGCATGCCAGGGAACAGTGTCACCCCAGTGCAACTCATATGTGGTGTAACAGTAGTGTAGATTTAAAAAACAAAAACACTTTTTTGACTGTGTTAAATAATAGCAGTCAGTTTCCTTCACACAAGTGAGTTTAAGTGCCTGCCTGCCAGGGCACAGTGTCACCCCAGTGCAACTCATATGTGGTGTAACAGTCGTGTAGATTTAAAAAAAACAACACTTTTTTGACTGTGTTAAATAATAGTACACAGTTTCCTTCACACGTGTGCGTTTAAGTTCCTGCCTGCCAGGGCACAGTGTCACCCCAGTGCAACTCATATGTGGTGTAACAGTAGTGTAGATTTTTAAAAAAAAAACACTTTTTTGACTGTGTTAAATAATAGCAGTCAGTTTCCTTCACACGTGTGAGTTTAAGTGCCTGCCTGCCTGCCAGGGCACAGTGTCACCCCAGTGCAACTCATATGTGGTGTAACAGTAGTGTAGATTTAAAAAAAAAAACACTTTTTTGACTGTGTTAAATAATAGCAGTCAGTTTCCTTCACACGTGTGCGTTTAAGTGCCTGCCTGCCAGGGCACAGTGTCACCCTAGTGCAACTCATATGTGGTGTAACAGTAGTGTAGATTTAAAAAACAACAACACTTTTTTGACTGTGTTAAATAATAGCAGTCAGTTTCCTTCACACGTGTGTGTTTCAGTGCCTGCCTGCCAGGGCACAGTATCACACCAGTGCAACTCCTATCTGGTGTAACAGTAGTGTACATTTAAAAAAAAATACAATTTTGACTGTAATAGATTGAATAGCAGTTAGTTGTCTGCAAGCGTATGTGTCAGGCCTACAGCGTCTACTCTGCCAACTTCTGCCAGTGCACAGTTCCACTCATATCTGTTGTCACAGTAGCTTGCACGCATAGTACCATTAATCGGAAAAAAAAATTACAGGCAGAGGCAGGCTGCCCCGCAGGGTCCGTCGTGTTCGTGGTGCTGTGATTCCCTTTTGCCCTAGAATAATGCCCAGTGTTCAGAGGCCACATACCCCAAACTCAAACATTTCTGAGGACATAGTTGACTGGCTAACACAGGACACCCAATCTTCTACAGCTTCCGCTCAGAACCTTGACGCACCATCCTCCTCCAGCTTATCTTTGGGCACCTCTCAAGTTACCACTCACCCGTCTGCCGCCACCACCAACACTAGCACCACAGCCGCTTCACTTGATCTGACAGAGTAGTTATTTACACATCAGTTGGAAGAAATGAGTGATAGTGATGTGCAACCATTATTGCCAGAGGATGTAGATAACAGGGATTTGTCTCAGTCAGGCAACATGGACGTACGGTGTGATGATGATGATGTTGTACCCGCTGCTGCTTCCTTTGTTGACTTGTCAGATACAAGTGAAGCGGTTGATGATGATGATGCGTCCGTGGATGTCACGTGGGTGCCCGCTAGAAGAGAAGAAGAAGAGGGGGAAAGTTCAGATGGGGAGACAGAGAGGAGGAGGAGACGAGTTGGAAGGAGGGGGAGGTCATCGCAAGGAGCTAGTGGCACAGTCAGACAGCATGCATCGGCACCCGGGGTCAGCCAGACAGCACGCCAATCAATGCATGCTGTTGCTACCACCAGAATGCCGTCATCGCAGAGCTCAGCAGTGGGGCATTTTTTTTGTGTGTCTGCCTCTGACAACAGCGATGCCATTTGCAACCTGTGCCAAAAGAAACTGAGTCGTGGTCCAAGTCCAACACCCACCTAGGTACAACTGCTTTGCGAAGGCACATGATCGCACATCACAAACGCCTATGGGATCAACACATGAGTACAAGCAGCACACAAACTCAAAGCCGCCATCCTACTCCTGGTCCAGCATCTTCAGCCACGTCAACCACTGCTGTCCTCCTTGCCCCCTCTGAACCATCCGCCACTGCGTGTCTCGCCTTGATTAGTTCCTGCTCATCTGCCCACAGTCAGGTGTCTGTCAAGGACATGTTTGAGCGTAAGAAGCCAATGTGACAAAGTCACCCCCTTGCCCGGCATCTGACAGCTGGCTTGACTGAACTCTTAGCCCGCCAGCTTTTACCATACAAGCTGGTGGAGTCTGAGGCGTTCAAAAAATTTGTAGCTATTGGGACACCGCAGTGGAAGGTACCCGGCCGAAGTTTCTTTGCACAAAAGGCAATCCCCAACCTGTACTCGATTGTGCAAAAGGAAGTAATGGCATGTCTGGCACACAGTGTTGGGGCAAGGGTCCAGTGGCGACTCTAGGAACAATATATAGGGGTGGCACATAAGATACCACAGTCAAAACTGGGGGGGGGGGCACTTATAATTTTCACCACTAAATCCTTATAAAATTTAGTTGTGTATATATATGTGGTATGCAATTATACCTTTTTATTCTACTAACCTAATATTAAAGGGCCCTTAAACCCAAAATCTTTCTTTCATGATTCAGATAGAGAATACAAATTTAAAAAACATTACAATTTACTTCTATTATTTATTTTGCTTCATTTTTTAGATATCCTTAGTTGAAGAAAAAGCAATGCACATGGGTGAGCCAATCACACGAGGCTTCTATGTGCAGCAACCAATCAGCAGCTACTGAGCATATCTAGATATCCTTTTCAGCAAAGAATATCAAGAGAATAAAACAAATGAGATAATAGAAGTAAATTAGAAAGATGTTTAAAATTGCATTCTCTTTCTAAATCATGAAAGAAAAATGTTGGTTTCATGTCCCTTTTAAAAGACAAGCTTTCAAGAGTTTTCCTTTCTTCCTCAGGTATTGCTTCAGACCTGAGAAAGAGAGGAAAACTCTCAAAAGATTTTCTTTATAGTTTAAAGGAATTTCAGCAAACACCAGAGCTCTGTAAATAATTCCCTATATTAAATATGTCACTAATGAAGACCAATGAACAGACCTTGAGTGTTTGTTGGTGTGTGTGTGTTTGTGTGTAACTAATACTAAGTACCATGTACCAACTTTACACAGCCAGCCACTTCTTACTTCAAAATGAAAATTAGGCACACACACACACAATCAGGCACATTCAGAGACACAGACAGGCACATTCAAAGACTCACTCAGACACATACACACTCAGGGACACACACTCAGACACACAAACAGCCAACCTTAGATTTAGATTCAACTTTGTCACTGTACAGTTTCAAGACAATGAAACATAGTTGGCCTCCGATCAGAAATGCAGTAGCGATTGATAAAATATACAATGAAATAGAAGATAAAACTCAGTGTAAATTCTAGCAGTCTTACATAATGCCATAATACATCTAATTCCTAAAAAAATATAATCCCTCAATCACTAATAGAGCAAGACTTATTTAAAAAGACTTTGACAAACTAATAATACATATAGACATTACACAATAGTGCCACAAATACTATACAATACAACTATATAGCCTCTGGCATCCAATCCAAACTAAAACATCTATGCAATATACATCATGTGCAAATAAAATGCATCAATCTACAAATACAGTAGTGTAAGGGCTGTAGTGGCAGGGATAAGGGCTGTAGTGGCAGGGATAAGGGCTGTAGTGGCTGGGATAAGGGCTGTAGTGGCGGGGATAATAAGGGCTGTAGTGGCGGGGATAATAAGGGCTGTAGTAAGGAGATAGGAGCTGTATTGGGGTATAGGGGCTGTAGTGGGCTATAGAGGCTTTATGGGCTGTAGTAAGGGGATAGCAGCTGTATTGGGGGTATAGGGGCTGTAGTGGGCTATAGAGGCTTTATGGGCTGTAGTAAGGGGATAGAAGCTTTATTGGGGGTATAAGGGATGTAGGGGGGATAGGGGCTGTAGGGGGGATAGGGGCTGTAGTGGGGGGATAGGGGCTGTAGTGGGGGGATAGGGGCTGTAGTAAGGGGATAGGAGCTGTATCGGGGGTATAGGGGGTGTAGTGTATATAGTGTTTTTACACAGATGCATACATTTACAAATTACTTTGTAGTAATCCTCCTGACTAATTGGTAAGTGTATATAATCCCTGCACAAAAAATGCATATATTTATACACATACTTATATATATATATAATCTTCAAAGAAAAAAACCCTACATGATAGTATAGTATGACTGCTTAATGAAATGTAATATTTTGAAAAGATATTTGAGCACATAAACAACAAAATAAAAGAAGATTCATTGTAAGAATATATGGTACTTTTTTAGGACTGCATCAGATAAGCCTTACATGCACACAACACTAAAAATGACAAATCACATAACCATTAGGAGGGGCAATACTAAAGGCTAGCTGTAGCTGATGCATACACAGTACTGACCTTAAACTGCACTAGGAGTTGTTGTTGTTTTAGGCTGCTTGTTCTGCTGTTGCATACCTTACTGAAGCAGTATGCCCTCCCCCTGGATCCACCACTAGTCTACCTTATACCAGGGAGGGGGGAGTCCTGAACCCTGGTGGTCATGTGGGATATGTAGCTTGTCTGCCTGCAGACAGCTCTTTCTTTCTCGATTAGCAGCAAATGTTTCAGAGCATTGCCATGGTAATCCACGGCAGCGCTCTGATTTAAAAGTTAACTGTTAGGGTGGCGGGCGCAACAGGCAGATGAAGGATATTTCTGCAGGGGGGGCACACAGGGGGCAAAGAATATCCTTGGGGGGGGGGGCAATTGCCCCCCCCATGCCCCCTGTAGCGACGCCTATGCAAGGGTTCATCTGACCACTGATACCTGGTCTGCAAAGCATGGTCAGGGCAGATATATCACCTACACTGCGCATTGGGTAAACCTGCTGACAGCTGCAGGCAGGCAGGCCTGCTGCCACCTCCTATATTCCTCCTACTCCATCCTCTTCCATAACCTCCTCGGCTGAGTCCTCTTCTGCTGCTGCGTCTTGCTCCACATCAACGGCACCCCCCCCAGCTCCCCAGGTACTATTCCACATCCCGGATACGGCAGTGTCATGCCGTCTTGGGGTTGACTTGCCTGAAAGCAGAGAGTCACACCGGACCAGCACTCCTGTCCGCCCTGAACGCACAGGTGGATCAGTGGCTGACTCTGCACCAACTGGAGATTGGCAAAGTGGTTAGTGACAACGGAAGAAATTTGGTGGCGGCATTGAATTTGGGCAAGTTGACACATGTGCCGTGCATGGCACATGTGTGTAATCTGATCATACAATGCTTTGTTCATAAGTATCCAGGCTTACAGGACGTCCTGAAGCAGGCCAGAAAGATGTGTGGCCATTTCAGGCTTTCTTAAACGGCCATGGCGCACTTTTCAGATATCCAGCGGCGAAACAACATGCCAGTGAGGCGCTTGATTTGCGACAGCCCGACACGTTGGAATTCAACACTCCAAATGTTCGACCGTCTGATCCAACAAGAAAAAGCCGTTAAAGACTATTTGTATGACCGGGGTGCTAGGACAGTTTCTGCGGAGCTGGGAATTTTTTTTACACGTTACAGGATGCTCATGCGCAATGCCTGTAGGCTCATGCGTCCTTTTGAGGAGTTGACAAACCTAGTCAGTCGCACCGAAGGCACCATCAGCGACATCATACCATTTGTTTTCTTCCTGGAGCGTGCCCTGCAAAGAGTGCTGGATCAGGCCGTAGATGAGCATGAAGAGGAAGAGTTGTGGTCACCATCACCACCAGAAACAGCCTTATCAGTATCGCTTGCTGGACCTGCGGCAACGCTGGAAGAGGATTGTGAGGAAGAGGAGTCAGAGGAGGAATGTGGCTTTGAGGAGGAGGAGGAGGAAGACCAACCACAACAGGCATCCCAGGGTGCTCGTTGTCACCTATCTGGTACCCGTGGTGTTGTACGTGGCTAAGGGGAAGAAGATACCTTCAGTGAGATCACTGAGGATGAAGGAACAGGACATGAGTAGCTCGGCATCCAACCTTGTGCAAATGGGGTCTTTCATGCTGTCGTGCCTGTTGAGGGACCCTCATATAAAAAGGCTGAAGGAGAACGACCTGTACTGGGTGTCCACGCTAGTAGACCCCCGGTATAAGCATAAAGTGCCTGAAATGTTACCGAATTACCGCAAATCGGAAAGGATGCAGCAGTTCCAAAATAAATTAAAAAGTATGCTTTACACAGCGTATAAGGGTGATATCACAGCACAACGGGAATCTAACAGGGGAAGAGGTGAAAGTAATCCTCCTCCTCCCACCA
This sequence comes from Bombina bombina, assembly GCF_027579735.1. NCBI lineage: Eukaryota > Metazoa > Chordata > Amphibia > Anura > Bombinatoridae > Bombina > Bombina bombina. The sequence goes on from NC_069502.1 coordinate 244,570,048, forward strand.
CCACGCCGGCAAGGACAGGACGCTTTACAGATGTGTTGTTGATGGAGGACATGTAGAGCTTTTTAAGTCCTACGCATCGCCACAGCCCTTTGGGGTCCACCCTCAGAGAACGACTCGACCGACAGGTAGCAGACTACCTCGCCTTAACTGCAGATATCGACACTCTGAGGAGCGATGAACCCCTTGACTACTGGGTGTGCAGGCTTGACCTGTGGCCTGAGCTATCACAATTTGTGATAGAACTTCTGGCCTGCCCGCTTCAAGTGTCCTGTCAGAAAGGACCTTCAGTGCAGCAGGAGGTATTGTCACTGAGAAGAGAAGTCGCCTAGGTCAAAAAAGTCTAGATTACCTCACCTTTATTAAGATGAATGAGGGATGGATCCCGAAGGGACTGACAGTGGGCGATACATTCGAGTAAAAAAGGCCTGATGAGATGAGCTGCCTTGGGCTAAAAATGGTCCACACGCTGCTGTATTTGATCTCTGAATGCCGGATGACTTGCAATGTTTTAGGGCACTTTCTGCCTGGGAAACAAACATCAATTTTTCTGGCCACTGCTACAGCAGCGGCTGCAGCAATACCTAATTTTTCAGGCATGTTAACATGCCTAATTTTTCTGGCCTCTGGTGCTGCACTGTGGCTTCAAAAACCAAACAAAAAAAAGGCACATAACAGGGATTAAACTGATAGGAATAGTACTACTTAACACACCACTCCTATCTGGTGGCACATTAGTGCCCCAAATTTGAAGCAGGAGGACCGACCAAAAATCTTTTTCCATCTCCCGGTTCCTAAAATCGATGCCATATACACGTCCCCTGACAGGGGACGTAACAGGGATTAAACTGATAAGAATAGAATTACTTAACACACCACTCATATCTGGTGGCACATTAGATTGCACGTGCAGTGCCCCAAATTTGAAGTAGGAGGACCGACCAAGCATCTTTTTCCATCTCCCGGTTCCTAAAATCGATGCCATATACACGTCCCCTGATAGGGGACGTAACAGGGATTAAACTGATAAGAATAGAACTACTTAACACACCACTCATATCTGGTGGCACATTAGATTGTACGCGCAGTGCCCCAAACTTGAAGTAGGAGGACCGACCAAGCATCTTTTTCCATCTCCCGGTTCCTAAAATCGATGCCATATACACGTCCCCTGATAGGGGACGTAACAGGGATTAAACTGATAAGAATAGAACTACTTAACACACCACTCATATCTGGTGGCACATTAGATTGCATGCGCAGTGTCCCAAATTTGAAGTAGGAGGACCGACCAAGCATCTATTTCCATCTCCCGGTTCCTAAAATCGATGCCATATACACGTCTCCTGATAGGGGACATAACAGGGATTAAACTGATAGGAATAGTACTACTTAACACACCATATAATAACGCAGAGAGAGGCAACGCAGAGAGAGGAGTCTGAAGAAGAGGAGTCAGAGGAGGAACGTGGCTTTGAGGAGGTGGAAGACCAAACACAGCAGGTGTCCCAGGGGGCTTGTTGTCACCTTTCGGGGACCCTTGGTGTTGTACGTGGCTGGGTGGAGGAAGAGACCTTCAATGACATCAGTGAGGACAAGGAACGGGACATGGCTAGCTTGGTATCCAACCTTGTGCAAATGGGGAGTTTGCGGTTGTGCAAATGGACTGTTTGCGGTTGTTTGCGGTGCGTTAAAGGGACAGTCTAGGCCAAAACAAACTTTCATGATTCAGATAGAGCATGTAATTTTAAACAATTTTCCAATTTACTTTTATCACCAATTTTGCTTTGTTCTCTTGGTATTCTTAGTTGAAAGCTTAACCTAGGAGGTTCATATGCTAATTTCTTAGACCTTGAAGCCCACCTCTTTCAGATTGCATTTTAACAGTTTTTCACCACTAGAGGGTGTTAGTTCATGTATTTCATATAGATAACACAGTGCTAATGCACGAGAAGTTATCTGGGAGCAGGCACTGATTGGCTAGACTGCAAGTCTGTCAAAAGAACTGAAAAAAGGGGCAGTTTGCAGAGGCTTAGATACAAGATAATCACAGAGGTTAAAAGTATATTATTATAAATGTGTTAGTTATGCAAAACTGGGAAATGGGTAATAAAGGGATTATCTATCTTTTAAAACAATAAAAATTCTGGTGTAGACTGTCCCTTTAAACAGGGAGTTTGGTCTGTCACCGTGAAGCGTAACCCTACCTGATCGATACAACATCATACCTGATGTTTTAAAGCATGTTATTCCAAACAATTTAGGAATGTTAGGTGATTTATGCCCTTTATGGCTTAAAACCAGACTCTGCATCAACTATGTAATTTTCCATGGGAGTTTTGCCATGGATCCCCCTCCGGCATGCCACAGTCCAGGTGTTAGTCCCCTTGAAACAACTTTTCCATCACTATTGTGGCCAGAAAGAGTCCCTGTGGGTTTTAAAGTTCGCCTGCCTATAGAAGTCTATGGAAGTTCGCCCGGTTCACCCGTTCGCGAACAGTTGTGGAAGTTCGCGTTTGACGTTCGCGAACCCAAATTTTTAGGTTTGCGACATCACTACTCAGCAAGTTTAACCAGTGAAACATTGCATCTACTTGTGTATTACCCAAAATAAAGGTCTATTTAGGGACTTATTACAGCTTGCACTATGTTATAGATCCATTTAAGTCTATGGTGTTAGCAATGTTAGGCCTAGATTTGGAGTTCGGCGGTAGCCGTGAAAACCAGCGTTAGAGGCTCCTAACGCTGGTTTTGGCCGCCCGCTGGTATTTGGAGTCAGTGATTAAAGGGTCTAACGCTCACTTTTCAGCCGCGACTTTTCCATACCGCAGATCCCCTTACGTCAATTGCGTATCCTATCTTTTCAATGGGATCTTTCTAACGCCGGTATTTAGAGTCGTTTCTGAAGTGAGCGTTAGAGCTCTAACGACAAAACTCCAGCCGCCGGAAAATAGCAGGAGTTAAGAGCTTTCTGGGCTAACGCCGGTTCATAAAGCTCTTAACTACTGTACCCTAAAGTACACTAACACCCATAATATACCTATGTACCCCTAAACCGAGGTCCCCCCACATCGCCGACACTCGATTTAAATTTTTTAACCCCTAATCTGCCGACCGCCACCTACGTTATACTTATGTACCCCTAATCTGCTGCCCCTAACCCCGCCGACCCCTGTATTACATTTATTAACCCCTAACCTGCCCCCCACAACGTCGCCGCCAGCTACTTACAATAATTAACCCCTAATCTTCCGACCGCAAAGCGCCGCCACCTACGTTATCCTTATGTACCCCTAATCTGCTGCCCCTAACACCGCCGACCCCTATATTATATTTATTAACCCCTAATCTGCCCCCCTCAACGTCGCCGACACCTGCCTACACTTATTAACCCCTAATCTGCCGAGCGGACCTGAGCGCTACTATAATAAAGTTATTAACCCCTAATCCGCCTCACTAACCCTATCATAAATAGTATTAACCCCTAATCTGCCCTCCCTAACATCGCCGACACCTAACTTCAATTATTAACCCCTAATCTGACGACCGGAGCTCATCGCTACTATAATAAATGGATTAACCCCTAAAGCTAAGTCTAACCCTAACACCCCCCTAACTTAAATATAATTTACATCTAACGAAATTAATTAACTCTTATTAAATAACTTATTCCTATTTAAAGCTAAATACTTACCTGTAAAATAAATCCTAATATAGCTACAATATAAATTATAATTATATTATAGCTATTTTAGGATTAATATTTATTTTACAGGCAACTTTGTAATTATTTTAACCAGGTACAATAGCTATTTAATAGTTACCTAGTTAAAATAATAACAAATTTACCTGTAAAATAAATCCTAACCTAAGATATAATTAAACCTAACACTACCCTATCAATAAATTAATTAAATAAACTACCTACAATTACCTACAATTAACCTAACACTACACTATCAATAAATTAATTAAACACAATTCCTACAAATAAATACAATTAAATAAACTAGCTAAAGTACAAAAAATAAAAAGAACTAAGTTACAAAAAATAAAAAAATATTTACAAACATCAGAAAATTATTACAACAATTTTAAACTAATTACACCTACTCTAAGCCCCCTAATAAAATAACAAAGACCCCCAAAATAAAAAATTCCCTACCCTATTCTAAATTAAAAAAGTTAAAAGGTCTTTTACCTTACCAGCCCTGAACAGGGCCCTTTGCGGGGCATGCCCCAAGAATTTCAGCTCTTTTGCCTGTAAAAAAAACACATACAATACCCCCCCCCCCAACATTACAACCCACCACCCACATACCCCTAATCTAACCCAAACCCCCCTTAAATAAACCTAACACTAAGCCCCTGAAGATCTTCCTACCTTGTCTTCACCATCCAGGTATCACCGATCCGTCCTGACTCCAACATCTTCATCCAACCCAAGCGGGGGTTGGCGATCCATCATCCGGTGGCTGAAGAGGTCCAGAAGAGGCTCCAAAGTCTTCCTCCTATCCGGCAAGAAGAGGACATCCGGACCGGTAAACATCTTCTCCAAGCGGCATCTTCGATCTTCTTGCATCCGGTGCGGAGCGGGTCCATCTTGAAGCAGGCGACGCGGATCCATCCTCTTCTTCCGTTGTCTCCCGACGAATGACGGTTCCTTTAAGGGACGTCATCCAAGATGGCGTCCCTTGAATTCCGATTGGCTGATAGGATTCTATCAGCCAATCGGAATTAAGGTAGGAATATTCTGATTGGCTGATGGAATCAGCCAATCAGAATCAAGTTCAATCCTATTGGCTGATCCAATCAGCCAATCAGATTGAGCTCGCATTCTATTGGCTGATCGGAACAGCCAATAGAATGCGAGCTCAATCTGATTGGCTGATTGGATCAGCCAATCGGATTGAACTTGATTCTGATTGGCTGATTCCATCAGCCAATCAGAATATTCCTACCTTAATTCCGATTGGCTGATAGAATCCTATCAGCCAATCGGAATTCAAGGGACGCCATCTTGGATGACGTCCCTTAAAGGAACCGTCATTCGTCGGGAGACAACGGAAGAAGAGGATGGATCCGCGTCGCCTGCTTCAAGATGGACCCGCTCCGCACCGGATGCAAGAAGATCGAAGATGCCGCTTGGAGAAGATGTTTGCCGGTCCGGATGTCCTCTTCTTGCCGGATAGGAGGAAGACTTTGGAGCCTCTTCTGGACCTCTTCAGCCACCGGATGATGGATCGCCAACCCCCGCTTGGGTTGGATGAAGATGTTGGAGCCAGGACGGATCGGTGATACCTGGATGGTGAAGACAAGGTAGGAAGATCTTCAGGGGCTTAGTGTTAGGTTTATTTAAGGGGGGTTTGGGTTAGATTAGGGGTATGTGGGTGGTGGGTTGTAATGTTGGGGGGGGGGTATTGTATGTGTTTTTTTTACAGGCAAAAGAGCTGAAATTCTTGGGGCATGCCCCGCAAAGGGCCCTGTTCAGGGCTGGTAAGGTAAAAGAGCTTTTACCTTTTTTAATTTAGAATAGGGTAGGGAATTTTTTTATTTTGGGGGTCTTTGTTATTTTATTAGGGGGCTTAGAGTAGGTGTAATTAGTTTAAAATTGTTGTAATAATTTTCTGATGTTTGTAAATATTTTTTTATTTTTTGTAACTTAGTTCTTTTTTATTTTTTGTACTTTAGCTAGTTTATTTAATTGTATTTATTTGTAGGAATTGTGTTTAATTAATTTATTGATAGTGTAGTGTTAGGTTAATTGTAGGTAATTGTAGGTAGTTTATTTAATTAATTTATTGATAGGGTAGTGTTAGGTTTAATTATATCTTAGGTTAGGATTTATTTTACAGGTAAATTTGTTATTATTTTAACTAGGTAACTATTAAATAGCTATTGTACCTGGTTAAAATAATTACAAAGTTGCCTGTAAAATAAATATTAATCCTAAAATAGCTATAATATAATTATAATTTATATTGTAGCTATATTAGGATTTATTTTACAGGTAAGTATTTAGCTTTAAATAGGAATAAGTTATTTAATAAGAGTTAATTAATTTCGTTAGATGTAAATTATATTTAAGTTAGGGGGGTGTTAGTGTTAGGGTTAGACTTAGCTTTAGGGGTTAATCCATTTATTATAGTAGCGGTGAGCTCCGGTCGTCAGATTAGGGGTTAATGATTGAAGTTAGGTGTCGGCGATGTTAGGGAGGGCAGATTAGGGGTTAATACTATTTATGATAGGGTTAGTGAGGCGGGTTAGGGGTTAATAACTTTATTATAGTAGCGGTGCGGTCCGCTCGGCAGATTAGGGTTTAATAAGTGTAGGCAGGTGTCGGCGACGTTGTGGGGGGCAGATTAGGGGTTAATAAATATAATATAGGGGTCGGCGATGTTAGGGCAGCAGATTAGGGGTACATAGGGATAACGTAGGTTGCGGCGGTTTACGGAGCGGCAGATTAGGGGTTAAAAAAAATATGCAGGGGTCAGCGATAGCGGGAGCGGCAGATTAGGGGTTAATAAGTGTAAGGTTAGGGGTGTTTAGACTCGGGGTACATGTTAGAGTGTTAGGTGCAGACGTAGGAAGTGTTTCCCCATAGGAAACAATGGGGCTGCGTTAGGAGCTGAACGCTGCTTTTTTGCAGGTGTTAGGTTTTTTTTCAGCTCAAACAGCCCCATTGTTTCCTATGGGGATATCGTGCACGAGCACGTTTTTGAGGCTGGCCGCGTCCGTAAGCAACTCTGGTATCGAGAGTTGCATTTGCAGTAAAAATGCTCTACGCTCCTTTTTTGGAGCCTAACACAGCATTTGTTTGAACTCTCGATACCAGAGTTAAATTTATGGTGCGGCCAGAAAAAGCCTGCGGAGCGTTAACAGCCCTTCTACCGCCAAACTCCAAATCTAGGCCTTAGAGATTTAGCAGATTTTAAAAGCAATTGTACAGAAGTATTGTTGTTTTCATATTAGATTTTAAGGATAATCAGATTTATTTTAACAGACACCGGTGTCATAGAAAATTTGTCTTTTTTAGGATGATTTTTTTTAAAGATTATTAATGCAAATTTTGTGAAGCAGGTAATAAATTACGAAGTGGTATATTGAATTCTCTTGCATAGAAATCTATTTATTGCTTATATAAATAAAACTAATTTTATTTTTATAATTGAAGATTTCATTATTTCTTTTACAGTCTGCCTTTAGTGGCACCACCCACACCCTTTGTTTCATATATATTATCTTTTTGTTTTACACTTTGTGAGGAGTGTGAAGAGTGGGTTTGGCAAGTGCTGTTTCTTGACAAAACTCCTAGACCAATCATTTTGTCTAAATCTACATAAAAAATACATAACAAAGTACAGTTACACTCATTATAACACCATCTAATAAAAATGATTTAAAAAAATATATATTGCTCACAAAGGTTAGAAGCCTCAAAGATATGATGTCTCAGATGTTAGAAAGAAAAGAAAAAGCAGACAAAGGACTTTAACATAGAGAAACATACATATACATCAAGTAAGAATTTGTTACTAACTGTTAGACCGCTACATTGGGAATCACATATTCAACCAGAGTGAGCCAACAGAGTCTCTGCAGTCTCTCACTAAGTGATAGCTCACAAAATAATCAAACCAGATTAGTTAACTCCTTATGGCAATCTTGTCACTCCCAGACATATAAGTATAGCCATACTTGTGTACACTAGGTTGAACGGAAGTGTTTTTTATTCACTTATTTTCCTTATCAGCTTTATGATAAAATTGCGTGATATTACTCTGTTCATCGCAGACTGTATACTTAGAAAATTTACAATTTACTCAATAATTAACCTCTACTATACAAGGCATTAAAAGTTCATAAGTGATTAATACAATAAACTTACTACTTGAGCTTTATTAAATTCTAAGTAAAACCACAACCAATTGTGTCCTATGTGCAAACATTCAAGTATATGGAGGCTTTAAAATGCAGAATATCTCTTTATCCATTATTTATTTAACTTTGGATGTCATACTATGACTTATATACTAGACATGTGCACGGCTAAAAAATTTGGTTCGTTTTCGGTTCGGATCGATTCGGACTTTTCAAATTTCGTTTCGGATCGAATCGGATTCGGCAAAATTTGAATAAATTCGTTTCGGATTTATTCGGATCCGAATAAATTCGTTTCGGATTTATTCTGATTCGGCTGAATTCGGTTCTATTCCGTTCCGAAATTCGGTATGTTTTAGTACACTAACACCCATTTAGTACACTAAGTCACTAACACCCATAAACTACCTATGAATCACTAAACCGAGGCCCCCCCACATCGCAAACCCTATAATAACATTATTTAACCCCTAATCTGCCGATCGGATATCGCCGCAACCTACATTATAGCTATTAACCCCTAATCTGCTGTCCCTAACACCGCCGACCCCTACATTATAGTTATTAACCCCTAATCTGCCTCCCCCAACGTTGCCGCAATCTAACTACAAGTATTAACCCCTAATCTGCCGACCCGATATCGCCGCCGCCTACATTATAGCTATTAACCCCTAATCTGGTGTCCCTAACACCGCCGACCCCTACATTATAGTTATTAACCCCTAATCTGCCCCCCCCAACGTCGCCGCAATCTAACTACAAGTATTAACCCCTAATCTGCCGACCCGATATCGCCGCCGCCTACATTATAGCTATTAACCCCTAATCTGCTGTCCCTAACACCGCCGACCCCTACATTATAGTTATTAACCCCTAATCTGCCTCCCCCAACGTCGCCGCAATCTAACTACAAGTATTAACCCCTAATCTGCCGACCCGATATCGCCGCCGCCTACATTATAGCTATTAACCCCTAATCTGGTGTCCCTAACACCGCCGACCCCTACATTATAGTTATTAACCCCTAATCTGCCCCCCCCCAACGTCGCCGCCACCTACCTACAATTATTAACCCCTAATCTCCCGCCCCCAACGTCGCCGCTACTATAATAAGGTTATTAACCCCTAAACCTAAGTCTAACCCTAACACTAACACCCCCTAACTTAAATATAATTTAAATAAAACGAAATAAATTTACTATAGTTAAATAAATGAATCCTATTTAAAACTAAAGACTTACCTGTAAAATAAACCCTAAGATAGCTGCAATATAACTAATAGTTACATTGTAGCTATTTTAGGATTTATTTTTATTTTACAGGCAACTTTGTATTTATTTTAACTAGGTACAATAGATATTAAATAGATATTTACTGTTTAATAGCTACCTAGTTAAAATAATTACAAATTTACCTGTAAAATAAATCCTAACCTAAGTTACAATTACACCTAACACTACACTATCATTAAATAAATGAATCATATTTAAAACAAAATACTTACCTGTAAAATAAACCCTAAGATAGCTACAATATAACTAATAGTTACATTGTAGCTATTTTACCATTTATATTTATTTTACAGGCAACTTTGTATTTATTATAACTAGGTACAAAAGCTATTAAATAGTTATTGACTAATTAATAGCTACCTAGTTAAAATAATTACAAAATTACCTGTAAAATAAATCCTAACCTAAGTTACAATAAAACCTAACACTACACTGTCATTAAATAAATTAACTACAAGTACCTACAATTATCTACAATTAAATAAACTAAAGTACAAAAACCCCCCACTAAATTACAAAAAAAACAAACACTAAATTACAAAAAATAAAAAAATATTACAAGAATTTTAAACTAATTACACCTAATCTAAGCCCCCTAATAAAATAACAAAGCCCCCCAAAATAAAAAAAATGCCCTACCCTATACTAAATTACAAAAGTTAACAGCTCCATTACCTTACCAGCCCTGAACAGGGCCCTTTGCGGGGCATGCCCCAAAGAAAACAGCTCTTTTGCCTGTAAAAAAAAAAAAAAATCTCCCCCCCCACATTACAACCCACCACCCACATACCCCTACTCTAACCCAAACCCCCCTTAAATAAACCTAACACTACCCCCCTGAAGATCTCCCTACCTTGAGTCGTGTTCACCCAGCCGGGCCGAAGTCTTCATCCGATGGGGCAGAAGAGTACATCCAGACCGGCAGAAGTCTTCATCCAAGCGGGGCAAGAAGAGGTCTTCCATCCATCATACAAGTACCAAAATACAAACAAACACTAAATTACCAAAAATAATAAAATATTACAATAATTTTAAACTAATTACACCTAATCTAAGCCCCCTACTAGCTATTAATATAGCTTCAATATAACTAATAGTTACATTGTAGCTATTTTAGGATTTATATGTATTTTACAGGCAACTTTGTATTTATTTTAACTAGGTACAATAGTTATTAAATAGTTAATAACTATTTAATAACTACCTAGCTAAAATAAATACAAATTTACCTGTAAAATAAATCATCACCTAAGTTACAATTACACCTAACACTACACTATCATTAAATTAACTAAATAAATGAATCCTATATAAAACTAAAGACTTACCTGTAAAATAAACCCTAATATAGCTGCAATATAACTAATAGTTACATTGTAGCTATTTTAGCATTTATATTTATTGTACAGGCAACTTTGTATTTATTTTAACTAGGTTCAATAGCTATTAAATAGATATTGACTATTTAATAGCTACCTAGTTAAAATAATTACAAAATTACCTGTAAAATAAATCCTAACCTAAGTTACAATTAAACCTAACACTACACTATCATTAAATAAATTAACTACAAGTACCTACAATTAAATACAATTAAAAAAACTAAACTAAAGTACAAACCCCCCCCCACTAAATTACAAAAAATAAAAAAATATTACAAGAATTTTAAACTAATTACACCTAATCTAAGCCCCCTAATAAAATAACAAAGCCCCCCAAAATAAAAAAAAAATGCCCTACCCTATACTAAATTACAAAAGTTAACAGCTCTATTACCTTACCAGCCCTGAACAGGGCCTTTTGCGGGGCATGCTCCAAAGAAAACAGCTCTTTTGCCTGTTAAAAAAAAACACAATACCCCCCCCCACATTACAACCCACCACCCACATACCCCTACTCTAACCCAAACCCCCCTTAAATAAACCTAACACTACCCCCCTGAAGATCTCCCTACCTTGAGTCGTGTTCACCCAGCCGGGCCGAAGTCTTCATCCGATGGGGCAGAAGAGGACATCCAGACCAGCAGAAGTCTTCATCCAAGCGGGGCAAGAAGAGGTCTTCCATCCATCAGAAAAGTACAAAAAAATAAACAAACACTAAATTAGCAAGAATAATAAAATATTACAATAATTTTAAACTAATTACACCTAATCTAAGCCCCCTACTAGCTATTAATATAGCTACAATATAACTAATAGTTACATTGTAGCTATTTTAGGATTTATATTTATTTTACAGGCAACTTTGTATTTATTTTAACTAGGTACAATAGCTATTAAATAGTTAATAACTATTTAATAACTACCTAGCTAAAATAAATACAAATTTACCTGTAAAATAAACCCTAACCTAAGTTACAATTACACCTAACACTACACTGTCATTAAATTAACTAAATAAATGAATCATATTTAAAACAAAATACTTACCTGTAAAATAAACCCTAATATAGCTTCAATATAACTAATAGTTACATTGTAGCTACCTTAGGATTTATATTTATTTTACAGGCAACTTTGTATTTATTTTAACTAGGTACAATAGCTATTAAATAGATATTTACTGTTTAATAGCTACCTAGTTAAAATAATTACAAAATTACCTGTAAAATAAATCCTAACCTAAGTTACTATTAAACCTAACACTACACTATCATTAAATAAATTAACTACAAGTACCTACAATTAAATACAATGAAATAAACTAAACTAAAGTCCAAAAAAAATAAACACTAAATTACAAAAAATAAAAAAAATTACAAGAATTTTAAACTAATTACACCTAATCTAAGCCCCCTAATAAAATAACAAAGCCCCCCAAAATAAAAAAATGCCCTACCCTATACTAAATTACAAAAGTAATCAGCTCTATTACCTTACCAGCCCTGAACAGGGCCTTTTGCGGGGCATGCCCCAAAGAAAACAGCTCTTTTGCCTGTAAAAAAAAACACAATACCCCCCCCACATTACAACCCACCACCCACATACCCCTACTCTAACCCAAACCCCCCTTAAATAAACCTAACACTACCCCCCTGAAGATCTCTCTACCGTGTCTTCACCCAGCGGGCCGAAGTCTTCATCCGATCGGGCAGAAGAGGACATCCAGACCGGCAGAAGTCTTCATCAAAGCGGGGCAAGAAGAGGTCTTCCATCCATCAGAAGTCTTGATCCAGGCGGCATCTTCTCTGTTTATCCATCGGGAGCGGAGCGGCAGCATCCTGAAGACATCCCACGCAGAGCATCCTCTTCTTTCTTGATCCGACGACTAGGTGACTGTACCTTTAAGTGACGTCATCCAAGATGGCGTCCCTTGAATTCCGATTGGCTGATAGGATTCTATCAGCCAATCGGAATTAAGGTAGGAAAAATCTGATTGGCTGATTCAATCAGCCAATCAGATTCAAGTTCAATCCGATTGGCTGATGGAATCAGCCAATCAGATTGAGCTCGCATTCTATTGGCTGATCGGAACAGCCAATAGAATGCGAGGTCAATCTGATTGGCTGATTCCATCAGCCAATCGGATTGAACTTGAATCTGATTGGCTGATTGAATCAGCCAATCAGATTTTTCCTACCTTAATTCCGATTGGCTGATAGAATCCTATCAGCCAATCGGAATTCAAGGGACGCCATCTTGGATGACGTCACTTAAAGGTACAGTCACCTAGTCGTCGGATCAAGAAAGAAGAGGATGCTCTGCGTGGGATGTCTTCAGGATGTTGCCGCTCCGCTCCCGATGGATGAACAGAGAAGATGCCGCCTGGATCAAGACTTCTGATGGATGGAAGACCTCTTCTTGCCCCGCTTGGATGAAGACTTCTGCCGGTCTGGATGTCCTCTTCTGCCCCATCGGATGAAGACTTCGGCCCGCTGGGTGAAGACACGGTAGAGAGATCTTCAGGGGGGTAGTGTTAGGTTTATTTAAGGGGGGTTTGGGATAGAGTAGGGGTATGTGGGTGGTGGGTTGTAATGTGGGGGGGGGGTATTGTGTTTTTTTTTACAGGCAAAAGAGCTGTTTTCTTTGGAGCATGCCCCGCAAAAGGCCCTGTTCAGGGCTGGTAAGGTAATAGAGCTGATTACTTTTGTAATTTAGTATAGGGTAGGGCATTTTTTTTATTTTGGGGGGCTTTGTTATTTTATTAGGGGGCTTAGATTAGGTGTAATTAGTTTAAAATTCTTGTAATTTTTTTTATTTTTTGTAATTTAGTGTTTGTTTTTTTTGTACTTTAGTTTAGTTTATTTCATTGTATTTAATTGTAGGTACTTGTAGTTAATTTATTTAATGATAGTGTAGTGTTAGGTTTAATAGTAACTTAGGTTAGGATTTATTTTACAGGTAATTTTGTAATTATTTTAACTAGGTAGCTATTAAACAGTAAATATCTATTTAATAGCTATTGTACCTAGTTAAAATAAATACAAAGTTGCCTGTAAAATAAATATAAATGCTAAAATAGCTACAATGTAACTATTAGTTATATTGTAGCTATATTAGGGTTTATTTTACAGGTAAGTATTTAGTTTTATATAGGATTAATTTATTTAGTTAATTTAATGACAGTGTAGTGTTAGGTGTAATTGTAACTTAGGTTAGGGTTTATTTTACAGGTAAATTTGTATTTATTTTAGCTAGGTAGTTATTAAATAGTTATTAACTATTTAATAGCTATTGTACCTAGTTAAAATAAATACAAAGTTGCCTGTAAAATAAATATAAATCCTAAAATAGCTACAATGTAACTATTAGTTATATTGTAGCTATATTAATAGCTAGTAGGGGGCTTAGATTAGGTGTAATTAGTTTAAAATTATTGTAATATTTTATTATTTTTGCTAATTTAGTGTTTCTTTGTTTTTTTGTACTTTTCTGATGGATGGAAGACCTCTTCTTGCCCCGCTTGGATGAAGACTTCTGCCGGTCTGGATGCCCTCTTCTGCCCCATCGGATGAAGACTTCGGCCCGGCTGGGTGAACACGACTCAAGGTAGGGAGATCTTCAGGGGGGTAGTGTTAGGTTTATTTAAGGGGGGTTTGGGTTAGAGTAGGGGTATGTGGGTGGTGGGTTGTAATGTGGGGGGGGGGAGATTGTGTTTTTTTTTTACAGGCAAAAGAGCTGTTTTCTTTGGGGCATGCTCCGCAAAGGGCCCTGTTCAGGGCTGGTAAGGTAATAGAGCTGATTACTTTTGTAATTTAGTATAGGGTAGGGCATTTTTTTATTTTGGGGGGCTTTGTTATTTTATTAGGGGGCTTAGATTAGGTGTAATTAGTTTAAAATTCTTGTAATATTTTTTTATTTTTTGTAATTTAGTGGGGGGGGGGTTTTGTACTTTAGTTTAGTTTTTTTAATTGTATTTAATTGTAGGTACTTGTAGTTAATTTATTTAATGATAGTGTAGTGTTAGGTTTAATTGTAACTTAGGTTAGGATTTATTTTACAGGTAATTTTGTAATTATTTTAACTAGGTAGCTATTAAATAGTCAATATCTATTTAATAGCTATTGAACCTAGTTAAAATGAATACAAAGTTGCCTGTACAATAAATATAAATGCTAAAATAGCTACAATGTAACTATTAGTTATATTGCAGCTATATTAGGGTTTATTTTACAGGTAAGTCTTTAGTTTTATATAGGATTCATTTATTTAGTTAATTTAATGATAGTGTAGTGTTAGGTGTAATTGTAACTTAGGTTATGATTTATTTTACAGGTAAATTTGTATTTATTTTAGCTAGGTAGTTATTAAATAGTTATTAACTATTTAATAACTATTGTACCTAGTTAAAATAAATACAAAGTTGCCTGTAAAATACATATAAATCCTAAAATAGCTACAATGTAACTATTAGTTATATTGAAGCTATATTAATAGCTAGTAGGGGGCTTAGATTAGGTGTAATTAGTTTAAAATTATTGTAATATTTTATTATTTTTGGTAATTTAGTGTTTGTTTGTATTTTGGTACTTGTATGATGGATGGAAGACCTCTTCTTGCCCCGCTTGGATGAAGACTTCTGCCGGTCTGGATGTCCTCTTCTGCCCCATCGGATGAAGACTTCGGCCCGGCTGGGTGAACACGACTCAAGGTAGGGAGATCTTCAGGGGGGTAGTGTTAGGTTTATTTAAGGGGGGTTTGGGTTAGAGTAGGGGTATGTGGGTGGTGGGTTGTAATGTGGGGGGGGGGATTGTGTTTTCTTTTTAAAGGCAAAAGAGCTGTTTTCTTTGGGGCATGCCCCGCAAAGGGCCCTGTTCAGGGCTGGTAAGGTAATAGAGCTGTTAATTTTTGTAATTTAGTATAGGGTAGGGCATTTTTTTTATTTTGGGGGGCTTTGTTATTTTATTAGGGGGCTTAGATTAGGTGTAATTAGTTTAAAATTCTTGTAATATTTTTTTATTTTTTGTAATTTAGTGGTTTTTTATTTTTTGTAATTTAGTGGGGGGGTTTTGTACTTTAGTTTATTTAATTGTAGATAATTGTAGGTACTTGTAGTTAATTTATTTAATGACAGTGTAGTGTTAGGTTTTATTGTAACTTAGGTTAGGATTTATTTTACAGGTAATTTTGTAATTATTTTAACTAGTTAGCTATTAATTAGTCAATAACTATTTAATAGCTATTGTACCTAGTTAAAATAAATACAAAGTTGCCTGTAAAATAAATATAAATGCTAAAATAGCTACAATTTAACTATTAGTTATATTGTAGCTATATTAGGGTTTATTTTACAGGTAAGTATTTAGTTTTAAATATGATTCATTTATTTAATGATAGTGTAGTGTTAGGTGTAATTGTAACTTAGGTTAGGATTTATTTTACAGGTAAATTTGTATTTATTTTAACTAGGTAGCTATTAATTAGTCAATAACTATTTAATAGCTATTGTACCTAGTTAAAATAAATACAAAGTTGCCTGTACAATAAATATAAATGCTAAAATAGCTACAATGTAACTATTAGTTATATTGCAGCTATATTAGGGTTTATTTTACAGGTAAGTCTTTAGTTTTAAATAGGATTCATTTATTTAACTATAGTAAATTTATTTCGTTTTATTTAAATTATATTTAAGTTAGGGGGTGTTAGTGTTAGGGTTAGACTTAGGTTTAGGGGTTAATAACCTTATTATAGTAGCGGTGACGGTGCGGGCGTGAGGTTAGGGGTTAATAATTGTAGGTAGGTGGCGGCGATGTTAGGGAGGGCAGATTAGGGGTTAATAAAATGTATTATAGTGTTTGCGAGGCGGGAGTGCGGCGGTTTAGGGGTTAATACATTTATTATAGTTGCGGCGATTTGCGGTCGGCAGATTAGGGGTTAATACTTGTAGTTAGATTGCGGCGACGTTGGGGGAGGCAGATTAGGGGTTAATAACTATAATGTAGGGGTCGGCGGTGTTAGGGACAGCAGATTAGGGGTTAATAGCTATAATGTAGGCGGCGGCGATATCGGGTCGGCAGATTAGGGGTTAATACTTGTAGTTAGATTGCGGCGACGTTGGGGGAGGCAGATTAGGGGTTAATAACTATAATGTAGGGGTCGGCGGTGTTAGGGACAGCAGATTAGGGGTTAATAGCTATAATGTAGGCGGCGGCGATATCGGGTCGGCAGATTAGGGGTTAATACTTGTAGTTAGATTGCGGCGACGTTGGGGGAGGCAGATTAGGGGTTAATAACTATAATGTAGGGGTCGGCGGTGTTAGGGACAGCAGATTAGGGGTTAATAGCTATAATGTAGGCGGCGGCGATATCGGGTCGGCAGATTAGGGGTTAATACTTGTAGTTAGATTGCGGCGACGTTGGGGGAGGCAGATTAGGGGTTAATAACTATAATGTAGGGGTCGGCGGTGTTAGGGACAGCAGATTAGGGGTTAATATCTATAATGTAGGCGGCGGCGATATCGGGTCGGCAGATTAGGGGTTAATACTTGTAGTTAGATTGCGGCGACGTTGGGGGGGGCAGATTAGGGGTTAATAACTATAATGTAGGGGTCGGCGGTGTTAGGGACAGCAGATTAGGGGTTAATAGTTATAATGTAGGTGGCGGCGATATTCGGTCGGCAGATTAGGGGTTAATAAAATAATGCAGGTGTCAGCGATAGCGGAGGCAGCAGATTAGGGGTTAATAAGTGTCAGATTAGGGGTGTTTAGAGACTCGGGGTACATGTTAGGGTGTTAGGTGCAGACTTAGTGTTTCCCCATAGGAAACAATGGGGCTGCGGTGTTAGTTTTTTTTCAGCCGAAACTCCCATTGTTTCCTATGGGGAAATGCCGAATTTTACCGAGCTAATTCGGATTTATTCGGAGATACGGCAGCTATTTCGGATTCATTCGGTAGATTCGGAAGTATTTTAATTCGGAAATCCGAATCGATCCGAATCTCCGAATTTACCGAATTTACCGAATTTACGAATAAATCCGAAACGAACCGCACATGTCTATTATATACCTATATGGGATAATTTGATACATATAGCCTGATGATACTATGTGCAAAAACACTATTCATACAATCGCATAATCAACGTATTGTGACCAGTTTATTTAACCAGTCTTCAGCATTAGAGTGTGTTTTTAAGTAATTTTCCAGTGTTTTAATTAATAAATTGATATTAATAAAAGTTATGTTTTAACGTCGAGTTAGCTAGCTCACTTAACCAATCAGTTACCCCCAGTTGCCTCATATAATAGAGTCTTATTTCTACTGTTAAAACACTCTACATTAACCCTTTGAGTGCTAAGGATGTAGTCTTTTTCAGCTAGAGCTCCTCTCTACTGTAATCCTCATATACATATACATGTCTAAATATGTATATATATATATATATATATATATATATATATATAGAGAGAGAGAGAGAGAGAGAGAGAGAGAGAGAGAGAGAGAGAGAGAGCAATTGTGTAGATGTTGGGCACTCACAGGACTTAATTCAATAAGTATCCTTTATTTACATTACTGATTACATATATTAAAAAGTGTCGACGTTTCGGCCTATCCTGAGGCCTTCTTCAAGACAGATTCATAATCTAAAAAGCATAAACATAAAAAAACATGCAATAAAAATCATAGCAGACATAACATAATACCTATCTGTACACCAGTGTTTAGCCCTCAACCAGAGAGAGATTATCATCCCCCTACACCAAAAAGCTCAAAAAAGTTAATAAAAGCCAGGTCACCCAACAAATGGGAAAGAAGAACAAGGGAAAGTAGATAGACAATAGAGAGAAGAACATAAGGTAAGAAACAGGGAGAACTGAGCATTTACTGAAACCACCAACATCCACACAGGGAAATACTCTCCATTGTTATCAGCAGTGCACCAACACTGTTTCAATGGCGGACACGCCTAACACATGAGCACTAATTCAATCAGAAAAATAGTGAGATCAACAAATAGATATCACCTATAGGACAAATAGCCGTATACTAATATCAAACGCCCCTGACCCCATTAACAATAGAAGGCAGAGTATACCAACATATGTATAAATAGACATACTCAGAACCAAATGTTTAAAGCAGTAGAAAACCAAAGCCAATCACTGGGCAAGGGGGAGATAACGATAATGAACCAATATGCACAAGGGTTATATATGACCCGCTACCAGAGACTAAGGTGTATTAACACCCACCCTATGCAAACTAAAACCGCAGCCCTTTGCACTAGAGGGAGAGATAAATCATATATATACGATGCTCACTATTTTTGTAAATATAACTGCTCTGATTTATCTCTCCCTCTAGTGCAAAGGGCTGCGGTTTTAGTTTGCATAGGGTGGGTGTTAATACACCTTAGTCTCTGGTAGCGGGTCATATATAACCCTTGTGCATATTGGTTCCTTATCGTTATCTCCCCCTTGCCCAGTGATTGGCTTTGGTGTTCTACTGTTTTAAACATTTGGTTCTGAGTATGTCTATTTATACATATGTTGGTATACTCTGCCTTCTATTGTTAATGGGGTCAGGGGCGTTTGATATTAGTATACGGCTATTTGTCCTATAGGTGATATCTATTTGTTGATCTCACTATTTTTCTGATTGAATTAGTGCTCATGTGTTAGGCGTGTCCGCCATTGAAACAGTGTTGGTGCACTGCTGATAACAATGGAGAGTATTTCCCTGTGTGGATGTTGGTGGTTTCAGTAAATGCTCAGTTCTCCCTGTTTCTTACCTTATGTTCTTCTCTCTATTGTCTATCTACTTTCCCTTGTTCTTCTTTCCCATTTGTTGGGTGACCTGGCTTTTATTAACTTTTTTGAGCTTTTTTGTGTAGGGGGATGATAATCTCTCTCTGGTTGAGGGCTAAACACTGGTGTACAGATAGGTATTATGTTATGTCTGCTATGATTTTTATTGCATGTTTTTTTATGTTTATGCTTTTTAGATTATGAATCTGTCTTGAAGAAGGCCTCAGGATAGGCCGAAACGTCGACATTCTTTAATATATGTAATCAGTAATGTAAATAAAGGATACTTATTGAATTAAGTCCTGTGAGTGCCGTCCATCTACACAATTGCTCTATACTGTCTATTTGAGGATAGCACCCAGGCAGTGGCAGCACAGATGTGGAAGGAGTGGTAGGCCACCGGCTACAGTATATATATATATATATATATATATACATATATATATGTCTCTATATGTGTGTACATATGTATATATATGTGTATACATATATTTACAGACATATATACACATATAAACAGATAAATACACATATATAGGCATATATATAAGTGCATTGGAGCTCTTTGCAGTTAAGTAGATGAAAACATGAAAAATCATATTTATGCAATATACATATTTATTAAAGCTTTAACTATGTATTTACTGTAAATATTTCACATTCCAATAATCTGCACATAGGGCAACATTTTCTAAGTAGTTATACATGTATATATATATAGGTATAAATATATATTTGTGCAAATAACATCAGATAAATAGAACATATTCTTCTATGTGAAGAACATTAGAATGAGAAATATTTATATATTCATGTCGGGTTAGTGAGAATATTGGATCATGTTTGCGCGTGAGTAGAGTGTTGCGTTTTTTTCCATTTTTTTCCTCTATTGACTTCTATGGGGGAATAGATTAACACGTGCACAGTATTCTAAGTTTGGCTTTTAAAATGCATCCGGTTAACACACAAGCTTACTTCTAGCACAATTAACACTTGAGCAGGAGGGTTGGCTACTAGTTAAATGTTCATTAAAGGTATGGTTTTTACTTTATCTCCATAGCAATATTGTGCCTTCATTTTGCATCTTACCTCACATATGGTATACCACTATAAGGGGACTTTTGTTTTGTATGTTTATATATTTGTACATACATACATATTATATGTTTATATATTTGTACATATATATATTTATGTATGTATATATGTATATATGTATTTACAGACATCTATCACATAAATACATAGGTATACATATATAGACATATTTAAGTGCATTGGAGCCCTTTGCAGATAAAGGGACAGTCTACACCAGAATTGTTATTGTTTAAAAAGGATAGATAATCCCTTTATTACTCATTCCCTAGTTTTGCATAATTAACACAGTAATATAAATACACTTTGTACCTCTGTGATAACCTTGTATCTAAGCCTCTGCAAACTGCCCCCTTATTTCAGTTATTTTGACAGACATTAATTTTAACCAATCAGAGCTGGCTCACCTGAACTCCACGTGCATGAGTACAGTGTTATCTATATGACACACATGAACTAACACCCTCTAGTGGTGAAAAACTGTCAAAATGCCCTGAGAGAAGAGGCGGCCTTGAAGGGCTTAGAAGTTTGCATATGAACCTCCTAGGATTAGCTTTCAACTAAGAATACCAAGAGAAGAAATGTATGTATGTAGTACTTGTAAAGCGCAGCTAATCACCCGTAAGGGTCTCAAGACGCTGCTCATTTTATCGACTTTGGAAGGATGAAAGGCTGAGTGGACCTCACCGGGAATTGAACCTGCAACCTTAGCATGCTGAGCTATCTGTCCGGCATAATTAGTGATAAAAGTAAATTGCAAAACTGTTTAAAATGACAGTCTCTAGCTGAATCATGAAAGTTTATTTTGGACTAGACTGTCCCTTTAAGTAGAGGAAAACATGAAAAAAGCATATGTATGCAATATTAATATTTAATAAAGGTTTTAACTATGTGTTTAATGTAAATATTTGTCATTCCAATGTTCTTCACATAGGGGGATATGTTCTAAGTATTTTTAAATTCATGTTCCTATATACATCTGTATATATCTATACCTATATATAATCACATTGATTGGAGTAGCCATGCTAGTCCAGTGATTTAAATACCAAAATAACAAGAGTATTTCATTGAACAATGATACTTTTTTATTGGACTAACTATAAATTTATAAGTAGACAAGCTTTCAGAAGAATTCCTTCTTTCTCAAGTCTGAAGCAATACTAACCAATTCAATGGAATTTACAGACTATGGGTCCAATTTATTAAGGGCCGAATGGTCTCTGATGCCCCTGTTTCCGCACATGCCTTCAGGCTCTCTGGAAACAGCAGTTAACTGGTCCACTGCCTCTGAGGCTGCGGATATCAATGCGCCCAATCCTATACGATCGAGTTGATTGACACCCCTGCAGGGGGCGGCATTGCACAAGCAGTTCACCAGAACTGCCGACAGGGTATGCTATCGGCATTCAGCGATGTCTGTCGGACATGATACGCTACAGTGTATCATGTCGGACAGACATTGATAAATCAGCCCCTAATGAAACATAGAATGGCTAAAAAAACAAAAAGTGTTACATAGGTCTGAGTGCAGGGAGAGGAGTGGGTGTCGTAACAATCATTAAGGGGGCTTTAATGACAGAGGCAGCCAGTTTCCAGTGTAGGAGAACAGACAGGGGGAAATATATAGTGTTACATAGAGCATATACTTACATAAAGTTATATATCAACATGAAATCACTGGACACTGTCTGCCTTTGTCACCTAAGCCCCCATCATGATTGTTACGACACCCCCTCCTCTCCCTGCACTCAGACCTTTTTTTCTCTATTGACTTCTATGGGGGAATACATGAATATGCACGTGATATTCTAAATTTGGCTTTTTGCGCTCGTCGGGTTAGTGCAAGAGCAAAAACAGTTTACTTTCAACTCATCAGCGCTGGGTCTGTATAAAAACAATATATAATATGTGTGGGTTTATGAGTGAAAAATGGCCTACATTTGGGGTTAAATGTGACCAGCATGTAAAATCTCCAAAACAGCTCAGTACAGGGGTGAAAATAACTCAACAGTTAGGAGGTTAATTTAAAATTAATTTAGTGGAAGGTTAAATATTTTTTTTTTAATAACAGTACTTATTTTTCTTAAAGCAAAATTAATCTGTAACATTTATATCAACCTATTAGTAAATAATACATTTTGTGCAAACTATATTTTGTTTTATTAGGTAATACTTTAAAAAATAATACATTGCAAAGTCTTCTGAATATTGATTTTATTATATAATAAAAAAACATATTTTGTGCTTTAAAACATGTGATTTTAGAAAATATATTATACCTTCGAAATAGTGTTCATTTTATAAGCTTGGTAAAGTAATTGTACAACCTGCAAATGCTACAAATTAAAGAGCTGGTATAGGCATTTTGCAGCATTTTGCAGCATTTTGAAAACTTAGGTTATAGATTTTGCTTTTTGGCCTGTCAAGGGAAAGTGGGACAAAGCACTTTTTTTTTTTCAACAAAATCAAGAGGTGTTTAATTTTCCTATAACTGCTCAATAAGATCATTTTAAAGATGTTTGCAGTTCTCTGTTCTTGTTTCATTATAAAGAAAAAGAGTTGCATAGTTATATATTTGTTATTTTAACATTCCCTAGTGGGATCTGGACAAAAGAAATCAAATAATGTGTCATACTGGTTTTTTTATAGTGACTTGGCAGCTATATAAATGGAATGGCTATATTGTAGTAGTGGAGTTTTTACTGATATTTAAAGGAACATAAAACCACACTTTTTTTTCATGATTCCTAATGGCTGTATGAATAATAATAATAATAATATAAAATCCAGTTTAATTTTATTTTTTAATTTAGGTAGGTGAATTTAGGAGTGTGCAGGTGTTTGCAGCACTCTATGGCTGCAGTTTTGCAAGGATTTCATACATTTTGAGGAGAGCTAGATGTTTGCTGCCATACTGTCTTCCAGACATGTGCACAATAACTACATATCTTCTTCAACAAAGAATACCATGAGAATAAATAATACTTAATAGATTAGAAGTAAATCGGAAACCTTTGTTTATTTACTGCAGGCTTTATCTGAATGATGGAAGAAACATTTTGGGTTTCATGATCCTTTAATTCTTCAGTAAAGTAAGAATGTAGCCCTTGAGCCAAAACAACTTAGATCTACATCATGCGGTACATAGCCCAGCATACCGCATAATCTAGATCTATGTCACAGCTTCAAGAAGCCCAAGCAGTCTTAGTTGTCAAGTGACAAACTAGACATGCGACTTAGGCTTCTGGCATCTACCTTCATATGGGAACCTTATTCATTCCTCTTGTTAGGACATGAGTTCCATCCCCCTTTTTAAAATGTTAGATTGCTTTGACAACGTAGCCTGTGGAACAATCCAAAAAAAAACATAATGGTGTCCCACAGCAATTAGTCTTCAAGAAATAAAAGGCAGGAGAAACAGCAGCGTTATGAAGTGAAGAACTCTTAGCAGTCAAATGTAGTGGCAGACAACCTGTGTATATGTTAACAATTAAACACAATGAGGGGACCAAGGCAGTTACTCCCAGTGGTGAAATTAGACAACTGCAAAAACCAGTTTGCATTGTTGTTTATAACAAATACATGGGCGGAGTAGACCTCTCTGACCAGATAATGAAACCATATCTTGTCTTAAGAAAAAACTAAATCTGGTATACAAAGCTTGTTGTCCATATGACTCCTCAGATGGTACATTTCATTCTTACACCTTGTACAAATCCTATGCATCTGGCAAAAAGCTCTCTTTCCTAAATTACCAAATATAGAGAATTGCAAGTCTTTTATTTGAAAATACAGAAATCCATTAAATCCTTCTGTGTGAAATCATAGTGAGACTAACTGGAAAACATGTCCCCAGTTCTATCCCCCTACAGCAAAGAAGGCCTGGTCCAAAAAAAAAGGGGAGTGAGGCAAGATTCTTGTTTTCACTGTATGGTATGCCATTCAAAACCTGGGTTATGCACAAAACTTGCTTTGAAATTTATCATACAGTTGAAATATACTGTTAAAAAAGCTGTGTATACATAATTTGATAATACCAACGTTTTTGTATTTTTTAAAATTAAATGATCAATTATTATCAAATATGGACCGCTGATGGCATGAAAATCATATAAATAAATACTGGCAGTTATGCCATAGCAAACAAGCCATTAACCCTTTGCCCAAACATCAAAAAATCCCCTTTCAGAACTGTAGTGCACAGCTGCAATTACCGGTTTTCAATGGCTCTTTGCCGAAAAATATCTTCATATCCCCTTTAATAACTGTGATCCACTGCTGCAATTTGTGACCTTCTATGACCCTTTGCCGAAACATATCTAAAAATACCTTTTCAGAACTGTGATACCAAATGTGCCCTGGACCTATTGCCATGATCTGTCTAAAATGCCCTTTCAGAACTGTTATTCATAGATACAAATAGAGGCCTTCTAATGGCCAAAACCAATGACAAGCCCATACATGTCTGCTGTTTCTGAACAAAGGGGATCACAGGGAAGCTTTTAAAACCATTTGTCTTATGGCTGCACAAGTTGTGTGTAAATAATGTCAGTGAGAAACCCAAAGTATGTGTAAAAATTAAACAATATTTTTTTATATGTTTGTATTTTGCATGCGTCTAACTTCCAAATGGTGTCATGAAACCAATTCCTCTTTGGAAATGTGATTTATAGCTGCAATTAGAGGCCTTCTAATTACCAAAAGCAATGACAAAGCCCATACATGTTTTCTATTTCTCAATAAAGAGGATTCCAGGGAATCAACCATTAATTTTTTATGACTGCACAAGTTGTGTGTATATAATTTCACTGAGAAACCCAAAGTTTGTGAAAAAGTTAATGATTTTTAATATGATCGTATTTGGCACACATCTTACTGCCAAATGGTTGTATGAAATATGCAAAAATGAGCCTAGATCAATACCTTGTCTACTTTCCAAATATATATATATGGGCCCTGCACCCTTTATAAAGTGGGCCCTGCACCCTTTAACCGCTTTCAGAAGTGTGGTGCACAGGTGCAATTAGCGGACTTCTGCGCTCCAAAAGCAATGGTAAACCCATAAATGTTTGCTTATTCTGGACACTGGAGACTAGAGAAGCTTTTGCAAGCATTTGTCTTGTGACTGCTTAATTTGTGTGTAAATAATTTCAGTGAGAGTTCCAAAGTTTGTGAAAAAGTTTTTTATATGATCGCATTTGGCACACATCTAACTGTTAAACGGTAGTATGAAATATGCCAAAATTGCTTGTATTTTGCCATTCCAAATGTGATAATTCATATTTTATATCCTTTTTTTTAATTTTTTTAATTTTTTTTCATAAATTTACAATAATGTCTAAATTCTGTGAATAAATACCTAGTTGCAACCGTTATCCACTGACAGCTTTTTTTTGCTTATATAAATAGGTAAATAAATAAAAAACAAAGACTTTATTTTTGTTTAAACAGAGTGATAATAAAAATGCTAAAAATTCTCTGGTACTTTGAGCAAGTTTTTCTCTAAAATTCACGATAATGAATTAAAAGATGTCCGCTCAGGATTACAGCTAGCAGACAGCAATATGCTGTCCACTTTTTTCATTGCACAAGCCGCTACATGTGCAATGCTGGCCCCTGCTTGCACAAGGCCAATCACGCTTGAGCAGGGTCTGTCACTCACCCTGGTTAGATAAGTCCAGGGGGGATTGAAAACAACAGCTAAGAGCTGGTATGTAGATTAGGAAACAGAGGTCGGATGCTCATACATGCCTGCAGCCGAAGGCGCTCCAAAGCTATAAAATAAATTGGTTTTCTACAAATTTGCTACTTTTTTCCAGAATAAAACTGAGATAGCTCATTTCAAAGTGAAAATTTGTTCTTGATGAATATGGTTATCTCAACTATATAAAGCCAACCCTGAAATAGCTTGGAGGTGAAAACAAATTAAAAATACAAAACACAGTATAGCTTTAGCCTGAGTTTCTGCTTGCTTAATTTGAATGAGAGCCAAGTCACGCCATGTTCCTATCCAAAACGATGTATTATGTTATAGAGGGAGCCAGAACCTGGTATTCATGTTAGTCTAACAGTTTACAAATGATTCATAGAGAGACTTGGGGCTGAGATACAATGTTTGATAAATAGAATGTTCAGAGAATGCTATTGTTTTTTAATTCTGTTTACAGAGAACACATTTCTCATATGTATATTTCTAAGATACAATACACTGTATTGTTATTTGACATTTATGTTAATAGTAGAAAATACAGAGTTGCTATTTCTGATGCATGTGTGGCCTTTATATTATTATAGTAAATAGTACAAGGGGTATCTTATATTATGCTAATATTTAATTGAATTTGATTTTTATTAAACATTTGTCATATTACATAATGAAATTGAAGCAGTCCTTATAACCATATCTTAATCGCATTCCTTTACATTACTTCATATTCTTGTAGGTACACAAGTCATAGTAATCAACTTAAAGTGAACAAAAGAGCTAGACCAAATCAACTAAAGTTTGAATACATAGCACTACTTATTTTCCTTCTGTAGCTGTCCTTGAATATTATACATTTTGTCTATTAAGTCAAGGGGGCATATTTATCAAGCTCCGTATAGAGCTTGATGCCCCGTGTTTGGCTCGCCAGAAACAGAAGTTATGAAGCAGCGATCTTAAGACCGCTGCTCCATAACCTGATCACCTGCTCTGAGGTGGCGGACAGAAATCAACCCGAATACGATCAGGTTGACACCCCCTGCTAGCGGCCAATTGGCTGCGAATCTGCAGGGGGCGGTATTGCACCACAGTTCACAAGAACTGCTGATGCAATGATAAATGACGACAGCGTATGTTGTCGGCATTTATTGATGTTCAGCGGACATGATATGCTACATCTTATCATGTCCACTCGCACTATAATAAATTGACCCCTAGATCTCTAAAAGACGATTGTGTTTGTATTTAACAAATGTTTCAAATTTCAACAAAACTATAGTAACTTGGTATAACAAATAGAACTAATAAAACACTTCAAATAAATGTCTTAAATAAACAAATTCACTGTTCATTCTCTTCTAGTTGCTTAATCTTTTTGTGTTTTACACCTTATAAAGGTGTATTCTCGTATCTTAACATATTCCTGTATATGTTAATTCCCTTTTGATGAAATAGTTCCCTCCCAACTTCTGCTCTAGAAACAAATTCTATCCTACTTTGTTTAATAATATGTTACTCCTTGATTCCCTGCAATATCCAGTAATACCATATGTTACTAAAGGCGTCCCTCGTGTCTTGGATGTGTGCTGCTGTTTCATACATTGAGACTGTAGTCTTAATTTTTCCTAGTACCTTCTGCCACTCTGGTACCCCTGTCTTCCAAAGTTTGGCTATATTTATACAAGTGACAGTACATACAATTTTGATAAATGTGTTTATATGCTTATTAAACTTAGGGTTTTTATCATTTAGCAGTGCTTGAGTTGGGGTCAGAGTTAGTGATTCACCTAAGATGGTGGTTAGGAATTTAGATAAGGCATTCCATACTAATTGTAATTTAGGACACTCCCACCACATGTGAAAAAATGTGCCTATATTTGAACATCTTCTGTAGTAGTCTTTGGAGCCCCCATGTATCATGTGTGCCGTTCTTACTGGAGTCATATACCACCTAAATGTGGATTTAATACAATTTTCCCTTAAAGGGAGACTAAACCCATTTTTTCTATCCTGATTCAGGTAGAGAATACAATTTTAAACAACACTCCAAATTTACCTCTATTATCTAATTTGCTCCATTCTATACATTTCCTTTGTTGAAGAAATAGCAATGCACATGGGTGAGCCAATCACTTGAGGTATCTAGGTGCAGCCACCAATCACCAGCTACTGAGCCTATCTAGATATGCTTTTCAGCAAAGGATATCACGAGAATGAAGCAAATTAGATAATAGAAGTAAATTAAAAAGTTGTTTAAAATTGCATGCTCTTTTTAAATCATGAAAGAAAGAAAAAATTGGATTTCATGTCCCTTTAAGTCTGCACTAGAATTAAAGAATATGTTATCCCATTTATCTAGTTCCATTTCTCTTGCTACATTATGCTAATATTTAAAGGGACATACAAGCCAATAGTATGTTGTGGCTGCACAGCCCTAGCATACTGTTATAGCACACTGTGAAATACAATGCTGCAAACTCTGAGACTGGCTCTTTTAATATGACCCCTGGTGCCAGTCTGACAATGTATTTAGCTGCTAAATACTGAAAGTGACATAAAAGTGCAAATCTATGTTATAGCATTTTATTATTGCACCATGGTCTGCTTGTAACTTTGTGTTTTGTAACCCCTACAAAAGTATTAAATAATAAACAATGTTCAAGCCAGCTCTAGAGCAGCACTACTGGGATCTAGCTGAATACATCTGATGAGCCAATGAGAGGAGACAAGTGTGCGTAGCCACCAATCACCAGCTATCTGAAAGCAGTGCATTGCTGCTGAGTTAATGTACATATGACTTTCACCAAAGGATACCAAGAGAACATAGAAAATGTTAAAATAGTAGTCAATATATGTGTCTTAAAATGTTAATTTAATTTTTTTTCCTTTAAATTTCAAGCTAGTGCTCAAAGTCAGCTCCAATATATGTTCTCAGAGTTAAAATAAAAAATGCTACAACAGCCTTTCTAACATGCATTGTATTTCAAAGTATGTTGCAATAGTATGCTAGGAGTAGTATATTGTGGATGTATATAGACTTATATGTCATTTTACGTGACATGTCACTTCTATCCATACAGATAGATATTTTGTATAAAACACATTACAGCAACATATCTGCCTTTCCTTGCTTCCTTCTCCATTTCCCTCATATTAAGTTCCTATATCACTTTATAATGCTCTCTCCTGTTCCGATCAATTTTCTTTCTCACAACATTCTGTCTATACCTTTCTTTCCAGTCCCATGTCTCCTATTATCTCTTGTTTATCCCTTCCTCCCATCCCCAGCTACCATCTCTCATCGTTCTCCTATCACTTTATGTTCCTTTAAAGAGCTAGAAATGAAATTCCAGACTAACCTCATTTTATAAACTGATTAGAAATATCTTTGGACAGAGCTAGGTTTGGCTCCTGAATGTTTCTGACATGTAATTTTCTGCACAGTAGCTGCAGACCTTGTCTCCATTCACAGTAAGTGGAGCATATAATTCCTGCATTTACCCTCTGACAGATCCTCGCTTTGGTCAAGCAGTATGTATGTTCCACTATTAAGCATTAGGAATCTATTGGAACACATTTATTGATACAAGTCACAAATCCATCATCAAGGCAAATTCTTTATTCACAATATAGTTATTATAATCGTATTACACCACCTGATACTGTGCTGTTAATAGAGCAATATTTTCCTTTACAAGCTTATCCTTTTTTTTTAAAGTGATGAAATTCACATTGATTATGCAATTACATTTCTGAAAAGTTTTTAAAAATGTACACACAGTCTTATATTGATAAATCGTCATTTTACAGCGAAGTACATTTAAAAATAGCACATGCACGCAGATTTAGATCTATAGATGATAGATAGAGCTATAGATGGATAGGTAGATAGATAGACGCTAAATAGATAGATAGACGCTAAATAGATAGATAGATAGATGATACATAGATAGATAGAGCTATAGATAAATAGGTAGATAGATGCTAAAAAGATAGATAGATAGATAGATAGATAGATAGATAGATAGATAGATTATAGATAGATAGATTGATAGATAGATAGATAAATAGATAGATATTTTAAGCTGCAGAGTTTTGTCTCTACCTAGAAATAAAACATGTTACTAATGAAAGACTGTCTCCTTAATAAGGAGTGTAAAGCTTAGGAACAAGAGAGAATGATGATAAATGCAGTTGGAGCTTTCCACATATGTGAGAGCTCGGCTTATACAAAAGAAATGGGCTGAAGATGAAAGACATTGGGGGCAAATTATCAAGCTCGCCGGAAACAGCAGTTATGAAGCAGCCATCTAAAGACCGCTGCTCCATAACTGGTTTGCCTGCTCTGAGGCCGAGGACATCAATCCGCCTGACCATATACGATCGGACTAATTGACACCCCCTGCTAGCGGACGATTGGCTGTGAATCTGCCGAGGGCGGCATTGCACAAGCAGTTCACAAGAAATGCTTGTGCAATGATAAATGCCAACAGTGTATGCTGTCGGCATTTATCGATGTTTGGCGGACATGATACGCTACATCGTATCATGTCCACTCACACTTTGGTAAATTGGCCACATTGACTGCTTTAACAGATCATTTTTCTGCTCTGTTTTGCGTTTGCTGATGAGTGGAACAGGCACCCAACTTTAGTTTGAAGTGCCTGTGTTTAGTCAGTGCTTACAGAGAGAACAAAGATTCTGGGGTCGATCACAATCTTTTAGAAAACCTTATTAACTGATTTATATACAAAGATCCCCATGGACTTAAATGTTGTTTTTTCTTTTGAAAATCATTAGATAAGTTTTATTCAAGGTTGGCAATCAACCCCTTTATTAGGTCATTTTTGTTTATGCTTTTTTTTGAGTGTGTGACTGGTTGTGCAAACTTATATTTTTGATTTGAAGGCAAAGAAACACAATGGAACCTAAAATAAACTTGTCTTAAGCTTGAATTAGAAAGAAAATAGATATAGTCGCATTTGTGAGCTTCCAAAAACTATAAAAATAAAGAGCTAGATTACTCGAGAAGCACTAATTTATCGTGCACCCGTAAACGGGCTAATCCGATAAATAACCAGCCATTACAAGTGGATGATTTATACAGCCAATAGGATTTAAGCAGCTCTCATCCTATTGTCTGATTTCAAAATTTCTGCCAATAGAAATGCAAGGTACCCCAATATAAAAGGGGTATCTTGTATTCAATCTTCAGTGTGCGGCGGAGAGTGCATGAAGAGGAGGCTCCGTGTTGGACGTCTGCACCCCTGGTGAGCATGCTCCATGCCGCGACAGCACCGCGCCACCAGGATGAAGATAGAAGATGTCCCCGGGCTGGATGAAGATGTCGCTGTCTGGATGAAGACTTTACTCTGCCTTAAGAAGATGAATGTCCGGACTTCAGGAATGGTGAGTACATTTTTTGGGGTTAGTGTTAGGAGTTTTTTTTTGTTTTTTTGGGGTGTTTTTTTTAGATTAGGACTTTTTTTTTTTTTTAATGGGCACTAAAGAGCTCATTGCCATTTTAAGAGCAATTCCCATACAAATGTCACTTTAGGGGCAATGGGTAGCTTAGGTTTTCTTAGAGTTAGTATTTTTTTATTTTGGGGGGTTGGTTGGGTGGGGGGGTTACTGTTAGGGGGTACTTTGTAATTTTTTTTATGTAAAAGAGCTGATTGCTTCAGGGCAATGCCCTACAAAAGGCCATTTTAAGGGCTATTGGTAGTTAATTGTTAGATTAGGGGGTGTTTTTATTTTGGGGTTGTCTATTTTGTTTTATAGGGGTATTAGATTAGGTTTAATTTCTATTATTTGGATAATTTCATTTATTATTTTTGTAATCTTAGATTTTTTTTATTTTTTGCAATTTTAGACTGTTTTTTTTGTTATTTTACTAAAAAAAATTTTTTGTAGTGTTAGGATTTTTAAATTTTGTAATTTAGGTTTTTTATTTTTAGTTTATTTAAGTTTTTTAAAATAGTAATCATAGATTTATTTTATAGTTTAAGCTTAGGTTTTATTTATTTCACAGCTATTTTAAGGTAGTTATAGTGTTACTTTAATATAATGTTAGGGGGTGTTTAGTGGTTAATAGTTTAATTTAGTGTGTCATGATGTGGGGGGCTGGCGGTTTAGGGGTTAAGAGGTTTATTATAGTATTTGCAATGTGGGGGCATTTTTGTTTTGCAAATACTGGACTTTGATAGCGCAATGGATCAGGCCGGTATAAGCTACAATGCTAGCGTAATAGCCAGACCGCACAACCTGTAATACGGGTGACCTTAAAATTCTACACTCAAAAGCCATATTTTGAGTATGGAATGGAAAGTTGCGGTATAGTCTTACCGCCACATCGGGTGAATGTTCCACTCGCAAAGGCCAATTTTTCAGTGGTATAGCCTGACTGCACAATTTGTAATATAGGTCACCATTTTTTACTGCATTTTAACATTATTATATCTGTAAATCATGACTCTACTGCCTTGCAACGTTGTATTTTCCTGAGACCTTTGAAGAGATTGTGCCATTGTGACAGAGTTTTAATAGGGGACACACCTCCATGCACGCTAAATCCAAACACAGTCATGAGAGTGTGATTCATAGTTCTTACATTATAGAACCTATGGTCACAAATGCTGATTCCAATTTATTAGTTTAGTAGTGTAGGCACATGCACTTTGAAAGGCACTCTCGTAAATGATATTAAACTTAGTGTGCATGGAGGAATGCCAATATGAAATAAACATGGTCACAAAGGCACAATTATTATCATTTATTATTATCAGGTATTTATAAAGCGCCAGCAGATTACGCAGCGCTATACAAGTAATAGTAAAACATTACAAGGATGTGTTACATACACAAACAAACAAGTACAGTATTGGGGTACATTACAGTTGTAGGTGCAATAATTGAGTTATACAAAAGGAGATGAATCCCTGCCCTTGAGCACAATCAGTAGTAGTTCACTTTAAATACAAAGGCCTCTAGTTATCAACGTGTCTACTTACCTGCCTTCGCAGGCGCCAATACGCCCGCCTAAGCTCCCCTCACATCACCGCAGCAGACCTGAATACGCTCGCCAAAGTTATCAAAAAAGCTGTCAAAAAGCCGCGCACCAAGGGGATCCAATCTCGCTGCTCTTCGGCTTTTTCCCAGCTTTATTGATAAGCTGTCACTAAGCACCCACACTAAACTACACTGTTCTATCCCTATACAGGAGCACCCCCTATACCCGGAGCACCCCGCAACTAAATAAAGTTATTAACCCCTTAAACCCTGCCGCAACTATAATAAATGTATTAACCCATAAACCGCCGCTCCTGGAGCCCACCGCCATCTACATAATACCTATTAACCCCTATCCTGCCCCCCCATATACCGCCGCCACCTATAATACATTTATTTACCCCTATCCTGCCGATCCTGTACCCCGCCGCAACTAAATAAATTGTTTAACCCCTAAACTGCCGCTCCCGGACCCCGCCGCCACCTATATTAAACTTATCAACCCCTATCCTGCCCCCCCTACATCGCCGCAACCTATAATAAAATTATTAACCCCTAAACCTAAGTCTAACACTAACCCTAACACCCCGCTATCTTAAACATTAATTAAATAAATCTAAATAAATATAACTCTTATTAAATTAATTATTCCTATTTAAAACTAAATACTTACCTATAAAATAAACCCTAATATAGCTACAATATTACTAATAATTATATTGTAGCTATTTTAGGATTTATTTTTATTTTACAGGCAAATTTAAATTTATTTTAACTAGGTAGAATAGCTATTAAATAGTTATTAACTATTTAATAGCTACCTAGTTAAAATAAAGATAAATTTACCTGTAAAATAAAAACTAACACTACACTATCATTAAATAAATTATTCCTATTTAAAACTAAATACTTACCTGTAAAATAAACCCTAAGATAGCTACAATGTAATTAATAATTATATTGTAGCTATCTTAGGATTTATATTTATTTTACAGGTAACTTTGTATTTATTTTAACTAGGTAGAATAGTTATTAAATAGTTATTAACTATTTAATAAGTACCTAGCTAAAAGAAATACAAAATTACCTGTAAAATAAATCCTAACCTAAGTTAAAATTAAACCTAACACTACAATATCATTAAATAAATTAAATTAATGAACTACAAGTAGCTACAATTAAATACAATTAAATAAACTAACTAAAGTACAAAAAAAAAAAAAAAAATATTACAAGATTTTTAAGCTAATTACACCTAATCTAGGCCCCCTAATAAAATAAGAAAGCCCCCTAAAATAAAAAATGCCCTACCCTATTCTAAATTACGAAAGTTAACAGCTCTATTATCTTACCAGTCCTTAAAAGGGCCTTTTGCGGGGCATGCCCCAAAGTATTCAGCTCTTTTGCATGTTAAAAAAAAATACAACCCCCCCAACATTAAAACCCACCACTCATATAATCCTACTCTAACCCACCCAACCCCCCCTTAAAAAAGAAGAGGACATCCGCAGCGGCCAAGGTCATCATCCAAGGGGCGCTGAAGAGGTCTTCCCGACTTCTTCAATCTTCATCCATCCGGAGCGGAGCCTTCTTCAAACGAGCCGACGCGGAGCCATTCTCTTCCAATGACGCCTACCCGAAGAATGGATTTTCCTTTAAGTGACGTCATCCAAGATGGCGTCCCTCAAATTAAGATTGGCTGATAGGATTCTATCAGCCAATCGTAATTAAGGTAGGAAAAATCTGATTGGCTGATGCAATCAGCCAATCAGATTGAGCTTGCATTCTATTGGCTGATCGGATCAGCCAATAGAATGTGAGCTCAATCTGATTGGCTGATTGGATCAGCCAATCAGATTGAACTTGAATCTGATTGGCTGATTGCATCAGCCAATCAGATTTTTCCTACCTTAATTACGATTGGCTGATAGAATCCTATAAGCCAATCGGAATTCGAGGGACGCCATCTTGGATGATGTCACTTAAAGGAATATCCATTCGACGGGTAGGCATTGTTGGAAGAGGATGGCTCCACGTCGGCTCGTTTGAAGAAGGCTCCGCTCCGGATGGATGAAGATTGAAGACGCCGCATGGATGAAGACTTCTATCGGATGGAAGACCTATTCAGCGCCCCTTGGATGATGACTTCGGCCGCTGCGGATGTCCTCTTCTGTTCCATCGGTGGTTGGCTGGCTGAAGATGGCTAAAGGTAGGATGATCTTCAGGGGGTTAGTGTTAGGTTTTTTTAAGGGGGGGTTGGGTGGGTTAGAGTAGGGGTATGTGGGTGGTGGGTTTTAATGTTGGGGGGTTGTATTTTTTTTAACATGCAAAAGAGCTGAATACTTTGGGGCATGAACCG
Source organism: Bombina bombina (assembly GCF_027579735.1). Lineage (NCBI taxonomy): Eukaryota > Metazoa > Chordata > Amphibia > Anura > Bombinatoridae > Bombina > Bombina bombina. Next base: position 244,605,577 of record NC_069502.1, read on the forward strand.
CAAAAGGCCCTTTTAAGGGCTGGTAAGGTAATAGAGCTGTTAACTTTCGTAATTTAGAATAGGGTAGGGCATTTATTTTATTTTGGGGGGGCTTTGTTATTTTATTAGGGGGCTTAGATTAGGTGTAATTAGCATAAAAATCTTGTAATATGTTTTTATTTTTTGTACTTTAGTTAGTTTATTTAATTGTATTTAATTGTAGCTACTTGTAGTTAATTAATTTAATTTATTTAATGATAGTGTAGTGTTAGGTTTAATTTTAACTTAGGTTAGGATTTATTTTACAGGTAATTTTGTATTTCTGTTAGCTAGGTACTTATTAAATAGTTAATAACTATTTAATAACTATTCTACCTAGTTAAAATAAATACAAAGTTACCTGTAAAATAAATATAAATCCTAAGATAGCTACAATGTAATTATTAATTACATTGTAGCTATCTTAGGGTTTATTTTACAGGTAAGTATTTAGTTTTGAATAGGAATAATTTATTTAATGATAGTGTAGTGTTAGGTGTAATTGTAACTTAGGTTAGTTTTTATTTTACAGGTAAATTTGTCTTTATTTTAACTAGGTAGCTATTAAATAGTTAATAACTATTTTATAGCTATTGTACCTAGTTAAAATAAATTTAAATTTGCCTGTAAAATAAAAATAAATCCTAAAATAGCTACTATATAATTATTAGTAATATTGTAGCTATATTAGGGTTTATTTTATAGGTAAGTATTTAGTTTCAAATAGGAATAATTAATTTAATAAGAGTTATATTTATTTAGATTTATTTAATTAATATTTAAGATAGGGGGTGTTAGGGTTAGTGTTAGACTTAGGTTTAGGGGTTAATAATTTTATTATAGGTTGCGGCGGTGTAGGGGGGGCAGCATAGGGGTTGATAAATTTATTATAGGTGGCGACGGTGTAGGGGGGCAGATTAGGGGTTAATAAGTTTAATATAGGTGTCAGCAGGGTTTGGGAGTGGTGGTTTAGGGGTTAATACATTTATTATAGTGGCGGCGTGGTCCGGGAGCGGCGGTTTAAGGGTTAATACATTTATTATAGTTGCGGCGGGGTCCGGGAGCGGCGGTTTAGGGGTTAGCATGTTTAATGTAGGTGGCGGCGGTGTAGGGGGCAGATTAGGGGTGTTTAGACTCGGGGTACATGTTAGGGTGTTAGGTGTACACATTTCCCATAGGAATCAATGGGATGTCGGGCAGCAGCGAACATGAACTTTCGTTATGGTCAGACTCCCATTGATTCCTATGGGATCAGCCACCTCCAGGGCGGCGGATTGAAAACCAGGTACGCTGGGCAGGAAAAGTGCCGAGCATATCTGCTAGTTTTTTGATAACTAGCAAAAGTAGTCAGATTGTGCCGAACTTGCGTTTGGAACATCTGGAGTGACGTAAGAATCGATCTGTGTTGGACTGAGTCCGGCGGATCGAAGCTTACGTCACTAAATTCTACTTTTGCCGGTGTGTAGGGCTTAATAACTTAGGCGAATCAGCCTCGCCACAAATACGCTGCGGAATTCCAGCGTATTTGAGGTTGACTGCTTGATAACTAGAGGCCAAAGTGTCCTGCAGGTAGAAAGGCTTTCAAGCTTACAATCTAAGGGAGAGGGAATGGACACAGAAGGTAAGGAAAATAAGTCTGATATAAGGCAGGGTAAACTGAGAGTGGGTGAAATGTGTGGCATGCAAATGAGGGTTGTGAGAGTGTAACAGAATATGGTAAAGTGTCAGTACAGAGGCTGTGAGTGTGAATTATTGTCTCTAACATGGTTAGTTAGTGACAGCTGCACCTAATTGCTGTTAGGAGGTGTTTATATATTAAAGGTAAACACCAGGGTGGGAGGTGGAGGGAGGCTTGGGGGGCTAGTGCGTGCAAATTTTCAGAGATATTGCTGTAGGTGTGAGCTGTAACAAAGAGAGTGGTAAGGTAAAACTTCCATTTGATAAAGTGAAGGAATAGGGGAGGTTTATCTTGGAAAAGAGTAGAGGGGGGAGGGAAGATTGTAATGTACAATAATAAAGGTTAAAACCCATTCCATATTAGCCCAACAGATATAAGGAAAAAACAAAAACACTCAGTGAGGCCTAGTTATCAATGTGTCTACTTACCTGCCTAAGCTCGCCTACCATCGCCGCAGTGGACCTGAAAAATCTCGCCAAAGTTATCAATAAATCTGTCAAAAAGCCGCGCACCAAGTACGGGGTGATGAGCAGCGGACTGTGATAGTTATCACTCATCCAATCTCGCTGCCCTTCGGCTTTTTTACAGCTTTATTGACAAGCTGTCACTAAGCACCCACACTAACTATACTGTTCTACCCCCTTTACTGGCGCCCCCGGAGCACCCCACAGTTATTAACCCTTAAACCGCTGCTCCTAGACCCCGCTGCAACTCTTATAAATATATTAACTCCTAAACCGACGCTCCCAGACCCCGCCGCCACCTACATAATACCTATTAACCCCTATCCTGCCCCCCATATACCGCCGCCACCTATAATAAATTTATTAACCCCTATCCTGCCGATCCCGTACCCTGCCGCAACTAAATAAATTGTTTAACCCCTAAATCGCCGCCCCCGGACCCCGCCGCAACCTATATTCAACTTATTAACCCTTAATCTGCCCCCCCTACACCGTCGCCACCTATAATAAATTTATTAACCCCTATCCTGCCCCCCTACACCACCACAACTGTAATAAAATTATTAACCCCTAAACCTAAGTCTAACCCTAACACCCCCCTAACTTAAATATTAATTAAATACATCTAAATATTATAACTCTTATTAACTAAATTAATCCTATTTAAAACTAAATACTTACCTTTAAAATAAACCCTAATATAGCTACAATATAAATAATAAATATATTGTAGCTATTTTAGGATTTATTTTTATTTTACAGGCAAAATTCAATTTATTTTAAATAGGTTCAATAGCTATTAAATAGTTATTAACTATTTAATAGCTACCTAGTTAAAATAAAGAGAAATTTACCTGTCAAATAAAAACTAACCTAAGTTACAATTACACCTACCACTAGACTATCATTAAATAAATTATTCCTATTTAAAACTGAATACTTACCTGTAAAATAAACCCTAAGATAGCTACAATGTAATTAATAATTACATTGGAGCTATCTTAGGATTTATATTTATTTTACAGGTGACTTTGTATTTATTTTAGCTAGTTAGAATAGTTATTAAATAGTTATTAACTATTTAATAACTACCTAGCTAAAAGAAATACAAAATTACCTGTAAAATAAATCATAAGCTAAGTTACAATTATACCTAACACTACAATATCATTAAATAAATTAAATAAATTAGCTACAAATAACTACAATTAAATAAAATTAAATAAACTAACTAAAGTACAAAAAATAAAAAAAAATATACAAACAATAAAAAAAATAATTTACAAACATTTAAAAAATATTACAACAATGTTAAGCTACTTACACCTAATCTAAGCCCCCTAATAAAATAACAAAGCCCCCCAAAATAAAAAAATGCCCTACCGTATTCTACATTAAAAAGTTAACAGCTCTATTACCTTACCAGCCCTTAAAAGGGCCTTTTGCGGGGCATGCCCCCAAGAATTCAGCTCTTTTACCTGTAAAAAAAAAAATACAACCCCCCCAACATTAAAACTCACCACCCACATACCCCTAATCTAACCCAAACCCCCCTTAAATAAACCTAACACTACCCCCCTGATGATCATCTTACCTTTAGCCGTCTTCAGCCAGCCGACCACCGATGGAACAGAAGAGGAGATCCGCAGCGGCCGAAGTCTTCATCCAAGGGGCGCTGAAGAAGACTTCCATCCAACTGAAGTCATCATCCAAGGGGCGCTGAAGAAGTCTTCCATCCGATTGAAGTCATCATCCAGGCGGCGTCTTCAATCTTCATCCATCCGGAGTGGAGCGGAGCCATCTTCAGACGAGCCGACGCAGAGCCATCTTCTTCCACCGACGACTGAACGACGAATGACGGTTCCTTTAAGTGACGTCATCCAAGATGGCGTCCCTCGAATTCCAATTGGCTGATAGGATTCTATCAGCCAATCGGAATTAAGGTAGGAAAAATCTGATTGGCTGATTAATTCAGCCAATCAGATTGAAGTTCAATCGGATTGGCTGATCCACTCAGCCAATCAGATTGAGCTCGCATTCTATTGGCTGTTCCGATCAGTGTTAACTTTTTAATGTAAAATAGGGTAGGGAATTTTTTTATTTTGGGGGGCTTTGTTATTTTATTAGGGGGCTTAGATTAGGTGTAAGTAGCTTAAAATTGTTGTAATATTTTTAAATGTTTGTAACTTATTTTTTTTAATTTTTTGTAACTTAGTTTTTTTATTTTGTATACTTTAGTTAGTTTATTTAATTGTATTTAATTGTAGTTATTTGTAGGTAATTTATTTTATTAATTTAATGATAGTGTAGTGTTAGTTTTAATTGTAACTTGGCTTAGAATTTATTTTACAGGTAAATTTGTATTTCTTTTAGCTAGGTAGTTATTAAATAGTTAATAACTATTTAATATCTATTCTAACTAGCTAAAATAAATACAAAGTTACCTTTAAAATAAATATAAATCCTAAAATAGCTACAATGTAATTATTAATTACATTGTAGCTATCTTAGGGTTTATTTTACATATAAGTATTTAGTTTTAAATAGGAATAATTTATTTAATGATAGTGTAGTGGTAGGTGTAATTGTAACTTAGGTTAGTTTTTATTTTATTTGACAGGTAAATTTCTCTTTATTTTAACTAGGTAGCTATTAAATAGTTAATTACTATTTAATAGCTATTGTACCTATTTAAAATAAATTAAAATTTGCCTGTAAAATAAAAATAAATCCTAAAATAGCTACAATATATTTATTATTTATATTGTAGCTATATTAGGGTTTATTTTAAAGGTAAGTATTTAGTTTTAAATAGGATTAATTTAGTTAATAAGAGTTATAATATTTAGATGTATTTAATTAATATTTAATTTAGGGGTGTGTTAGGGTTAGACTTAGGTTTAGGGGTTAATAATTTTATTATAGTTGCGGCGGTATAGGGGGGGGCAGGATAGGGGTTAATAAATGTATTATAGGTGGCGACGGTGTAAAGGGGGCAGATTAGGGGTTAGTACGTTTATTATAGGTGGCGGCGGGGTCCGGGAGCGGCGGTTTGGTTAATAAGTTTATTAGAGTGGCAGTGGGCTCCGGGAGCTGCGGTTTAGGGGTTAATACATTTATTTAGTTGTGGCGGTGTAGGGGGGGACAGATTAGGGGTGTTTAGACTCGGGGTACATGTTAGGGTATTAGGTGCAAAGTGACAGAACAATATGGAGTAAAGGAGCGCTGTGAGCTAAATAAGATAGTCTGGAGACCTCTATACAGTTTTAACAAAAGTACATTTATTTAAAACATGAATAAAAATATATAATGCATTGGTATACGTTAGGGACGTCTCCCTGGATTTAAAATAAACAATGTTGTGTTATATAAAAACAATACAATATTAAGCGTTTTGGGTGATCTTTCTAAATAATTCCACCTTTCTAATTTTATTAACCTATTCCACCTTAGTAATATGGTGCTGCAGTTGTAGTGGCTTTTTTTCCCTCAGTATTGCTGTTTTCAATAACAAAGTAACAATGTCTCTCTTCATAATTCAATAAATTGTAATTATGTAATTCACTTGTCTTTACACTGTCTTTTGGTGTTTTCTATAACTTGTAGACTTGGCTGTAATATAGATAGTTCTATTTATGTATAAGGATGGGCTTACCGGGTCTTCTGACACATCTGTGTCCGATGGAATTGAGATGTTTCTTACCGGTGTTTGTTTTCTGCCTTTTTATTTTTAATTTAAATAAACTAAATAAAGATATATTAGAGACAAAATGGAGAAAATACAAAAGAGATGAGGAAGATTACCAAGAATTAGATGGTGAAATACAAACAGAAGATATGGCAACAGGACAAAATCATGACCCTATAGATATTGATACACCTAATATCAGTAAGCAGCAAACATATAGAAAATAAAATTCAAACTATACACAAAGAAACTATGAAGACAGAAAAAACATGAAACATAAAAGCTATAGATATGAAATAAGGTCGAATGAAAGACAGTATTATGATAGAGAAAGGAATAACTATAACTATTGGAATCATCCTCGTAACAACTATCAATCAAGAGAATATAGAAATCATCACAACTATGATAGAAGGTTCGACACACAAAACAGAAACTACACACAATATGGAGATAACCATAGACAAAAAGAAAGAAACACTTATAGAGGGGAAGACAGGGAAAACGAGCACAACAACTATAGAAATGATTATAATTATCACTATAGAAATGACAATCACTATAGAAATGACAATCACGTAAGAGAAAATTTTCACAGAGGAAATCACAAGGATAATTTTAAAAATCACACATCTGATAAAAAAACACTAAAAATACTAATCACAATTATGAATTAGAAACACATAACAGATTTGAGAATTTAAAAGTTGATCAGAACACCCCAACAAATGAAGAACATTTTTTAGGGTTAACCCCAAAAAAACAAGAGACACCACAAAATCAATTGGCACTAAAAGCACCACCATTAAGAAAAGAAACAGAGAGGAACAAGAGGAGGGAGATCAACAACAACAGAAAAATGTCAAGAAAACAAAGTAAACACTACAATAGGGATTTTTAATTTGAGCAGTAAAACACTGACAAAAGATGAGGAAAAAGTGTTACAATTAGGTCTAAGCTTCGCCCCCACAGCCAAAATGAATAAATTCAACACACATATACACATCAGTCAATTTGTTCGAAAACTAACCTTAAAATTTTTTTTTGCAATAAAACCAATAGAAAGACAATTAACTTCAAATAGAATAACCACAATAACCACAGAAACAACAACCCCAGAAATAAAACATACAAATTTCAAATTGAAATCAAAATTCTACCCAACTAATGAAAAAGGGAGAAACCTCGAGCTTTTTGAAAAATTAGTACAAAATGATATTGCAAAATTAAAACATAATAAATATAGACCAAGAAACCTGTCTAAAAAAGAAAATACAATAATACTAAACCTACAAAAAGACAAAGAACTGACAATTAAGGCTGCGGATAAGGGAGGAGGCATAGTTCTTTAAGACACAACAAGTTACATCAATGAGGCCAATAGACTCCTAGGAGATATAGATACCTATCAAGAAATTAATATGGATCCAACAAAAAAGTTTCAAAATAAATTAACAAATTTACTAAAAGAAGCCCAAAGTAAGAATATAATTCATAAAAAAGAATTTGAGTTTCTCTGTCCCAAATACCCAAAAATACCTGTGTTCTATTACCTGCCAAAACTACATAAAGATCTCACAAATCCACCTGGTAGGCCCATAATATCTGGAAAAGGGTCTATAACTGCAAACTTATCACAATACATCGACAATTTTTTGCAAAAATATGTAAAAACTCTACCTTCTTACCATAAAAAAACCACGGACATATTGCAACTCCTTTATAATCTAGAATGGAAAGAGAACTATCTGATTGGCACGTGTGATGTTTCATCTTTATACACAAGCATTCAACATCATCTAGGCACAAAAGCAGCAGAAATGTACATGACTAGGGATAAAAAACTAAATCAAGAACAAAAAGAATTTATAATTAAAGGTGTTAATTTTATTTTGAATCAGAATTATTTTTCTTTTAACAAAAAATTCTATCTTCAAACAAGAGGAACCGCTATGGGCACGAGATTTGCGCCGAGCTATGCAAATTTATTCTTGGGGAAATGGGAAGAAGAATTTATATCCCAACATGAGCTTGGCGCAAATCTCGTGCTCTATAAGAGGTACATTGATGACATCATCTTTGTATGGAAGGGGACATCTATAGAGTTAAACAAATTCATATTAGACATGAACAATAATGATATAGGAATTAATTTCACACATATCACCAGTAAGGAAAAAATAACATTCCTAGATCTGGATATTGAAATTATAGAAAAAGAAATAATCACTAAAACACACTTCAAAAAAGTAGACGCAAACAACCTAATACATTTCAATAGCTGCCATTTAAATAAATGGAAGGAAAATATCCCCAAAGGTCAGTACCTCAGGATAAAGCGTAATTGCACAAAAACGTCAGATTATCTAGAACAAATTGAGATACTTGAGAAAAAAATCACTGACAGAGGATATAATATAGAGACAATAAGAAAGGCAAAGGAACAAGTAGATCAAAAAGAAAGAAAAAGTCTACTTACATATAAAAATACAAATTCTGATAGAATGGACAATAAAGAAGAGAAGGAGAATAAATTCAATATTGCACTAATAACTGATTACAATTGTGATCACTACACTTTACAAAAAATATTGAAAAAACACTGGCATCTAGTCCAAACAGATCCCCTCATAGGCGAAAAAATGACAGATAATCCAAAAATAATTTTCAAAAAAGCAAAAAATTTCAAAAAAATACTAGCTCCCAGTGAGTTCAGACAGATTAAAACGAATTCCATATTAGAAAAAGATTTACTAGGCAATAAACTAGCCGGTTTCTACCCCTGTTTTGGCTGTAGGTCTTGCAAATTCAGTAGCAAGCGTAAGAATATTAAATCCAATAAAAATGGTTTAATACATAACATAAAAGAAACCATAAGATGTCAGGAAAAGGGTGTCATCTACATTATACAATGCACATGTAATTTACAATATATAGGGGAGACCACCAGGACCCTAAGGGAAAGCATACGCAGACATTTATCATGCATAGACAGAGGAAACCTAGAAACACACCTATACACCCACTTTAGGGAAATACACAATAATAATCGGAAAAATTTCACGTTTTGGGGCATAAAAAACCTCAAACCCGAATGGAGAGGGGGTAATTTTGAAGAAAAACTGCTAAGAACAGAAGCAGAGCTAATTTACAACATGCAAACCCTCTACCCTGCGGGATTAAACTCAGAATTAGATTTATCCCCGTTTCTTTTGTCATAGACAAAAATTCATTAGTAGAATACATGAAAATACAGTACATTATAGATTAAACTTTTTTAATAAAAAAGTCTCCATATCTCTGAAATATTCTAAACTTTATGAATGAGAAGTCATCTATGAAGAGTTAAACAAACTGATAAGGAAATAAAAACATATTATGAAAAAGTGGAGAAATATAGAAAATAATATACCTCTATATAAACATATATGCAATAATAAAAAATAATATGCTACACAGGTCAATAATAAAACAAAAGAACAAAATAACTCTGTTTAAAAACTCATATATGTTGAAATTGATACAAAGAATAATAAATTAGAAGTGAAATATTCGTTTAAAACAGATCGTTAATTCTTCTACATATATACAAAAAGTTTAGTACAATAAGAAACTAATATAGGTATTTATAATCACGATATAAAATAGAAGGTTGATAATTCCACCATAAGATAAGAATTCCAGATTTTAGATATTGTTGAAAAAGTCAAATATATCAAATACAGAAAGTTTATATAGATTAACAAAGAAAAAAGTAAAAATATTCCACCTTATACAAACTCGCAAACATGGGATATCTAAAGCTCTTATAAAGTAACAAAGAAAGAAGCAAAAAAATTCCACCTTAAAGAAATCAGAGAAATCCACCTTTTTAAAGACACCTATCAGAACAGAATACCTATCAACCAATAAAAATGAAAGGAGGGCTTTTTAAAATGCCGGTGTAACAACCAACTTCATCCGTCTTGATAAAGCCTATTGGCGAAACGCGTAGACGTTCTCTACACTACAAAGAACTGGACACCCATTAAACTCACCCCACTTTGAAAGAAGCAGAGGGAAAGAAAGTTTAAAACAAACGGCCGTTTGTGAATTCAAGTCCGAGTTCCCATACACGCGCTGGAGGCGTGCATCGCGAATACCTGTTTCAGGAGGCTGCCCGGGAAACACAGAACCCAAACTGCAGGGTTAAAAGTTGCTTCAAGCCGGCAGCATAAAAGAAACCCATACACGCAGGAGCGTGGTCCAGGTTTCGATACCAAAGAGCGTGGTCCAGGTTTTGATACCAAAGAAACTTGCTTTATACAAAGAGGAAAGGCAGAAAACATACACCGGTAAGAAACATCTCAATTCCATCGGACACAGATGTGTCAGAAGACCCGGTAAGCCCATCCTTATACATAAATAGAACTATCTATATTACAGCCAAGTCTACAAGTTATAGAAAACACCAAAAGACAGTGTAAAGACAAGTGAATTACATAATTACAATTTATTGAATTATGAAGAGAGACATTGTTACTTTGTGATTGAAAACAGCAATACTGAGGAAAGAAAAGCCACTACAACTGCGGCACCATATTACTAAGGTGGAATAGGTTAATAAAATTAGAAAGGTGGAATTATTTAGAAAGATCACCCAAAACGCTTAATATTGTATTGTTTTTATATAACACAACATTGTTTATTTTAAATCCAGGGAGACGTCCCTAACGTATACCAATGCATTATATATTTTTATTCATGTTTTAAATAAATGTACTTTTGTTAAAACTGTATAGAGGTCTCCAGACTATCTTATTTAGCTCACAGCGCTCCTTTACTCCATATTGTTCTGTCACTTTGTAATTGTATACGGTAATTATAGGGAAGATTACCTGTGAAGGAGCTTTAAGATTAGATTCCAGGCGCAGTTTCTTATATATCCATTTTTAACTATTATACTTCCTTAGGGTGTTAGGTGCAGACATCTCCCATAGGAATCAATGGGATGTCGGGCAGCAGCGAACATGAACTTTCGCTATGGTCAGACTCCCATTGATTCCTATGGGAACCGCCGCCTCCAGGGCAGCGGATTGAAAACCAGGTACGCTGGGCCGGAAAAGTGCCGAGCGTACCTGCTAGTTTTTTGATAACTAGCAAAAGTAGTCAGATTGTGCCGAACATCTGGAGTGACATAAGAATCGATCTGTGTCGGACTGAGTCCGGCGGATCGAAGCTTACGTCACTAAATTCTACTTTTGCTGGTGTGTAGGGCTTGATAACTTAGGCGAATCAGCCTCGCCACAAATACGCTGCGGAATTCCAGCGTATTTGAGGTTGACGGCTTGATAACTAGGGGCCCATGTCTGGATTGGAGATATCAGTCTGATTTACCTTGAAAAGTTGCAGGGAAATTTTCAGAGTTATTGCTGTAGGTTTGAGCTTGAAAAGTTTAAGCGTCTCTTAGGAAGATACAATAATGCCAGGCAGCAGGTTGAAGGATGTACTTATATCATTTAAGTGTGCTAAATATATAAACACAATTTAAAGGGATAGTAAAGTAAAAATTGCACTTTCATGATTCGGATAGAACATACAATTTTAAACAACTTTTCAATTTTCAAATTTGTTTTGTTCTCTTGGTATACTTTTTTGAAGAATAAACCTAGGTGGGCTCAGGAGAGTGCATGTTTCTTTAGCAGTCTATGGCAGCAGTTTTTGTAACTTTTTATAACATTTTTAAAAATAATGTTGCAAACACTACTTCCATAGACTGTTAGACATGTGCACTCTCCTGAAGTCCTATGAACACGTCTAGGCTTACACTTCAGCAAATAATACCAATAGAACAAAGCATATTTGATAATAGAAGTACAGTAGATGATGCAATAATGAAATTATTTAAGAGTAGCTATGGGCTTTTTGCTACCGAGCTAAAGAAAGTCAGCATATGCTATTGCTGACTAGCTCACCAGCTATGTTTAGTTAAGGAGCAACATTGCATTGCCTTTCCAAAGCTAATTTTAGCTATGTTTGTTCACTTGTTGGGTTAAACATGCAGTTAAGGATTTTATTATTGCACTTTTATGTTTCTTTAATTCTTCATCTCACAGACATTTGAATTACACTGTAGGTGCAATTAGATTTCTGGAGGTGGGAGACTTTGATGAGAGAAATCTGTTAGAATCAATATCAGAGGTTTCATTAGGGGAATGCTTCACAAAGTAATGCTTTCTAGTAAAAAAAAAAAAGATTTAATTTCACACCTAAAGCAGAAAAATACTAATCTCCCTGCATAAATATACCCTGCAGACACCATTAATAGTTTTTCGTAACATCAAACTCAGACTTCTAAAGATGATTTAACATTCTGCCAAAGCTGAAATATTTGCTGAGTGAAACCATATTCAGAAAAAGCTCCATAAGAATAATTTTTATTATTTATTTATTTATTTTAAATTGTCACAGTCATATATCTTGCATGTGTTGCCTGTATGTTTTTGTGAATATTCATATTTCAAATGCAATTTAAGACTTGGGTATGCATCTCTAACACACACAGGCACAGGTTGCATTATTAGGGGTATTTAAGCATTTTTATTACCAAGTTCAAACTATTTCTCCTCCAAATGCTTCCTATAACATAACACATTTGAAAGTCTACCAAATAAAAATAACAATAATATCTTGAATATCCTATTCATGCTTAATGCTAAATATGCTGTTAAATTTCATATGAGGTGTAATATTCCACCCACCCTTTTCCTTGACCACTTTGCCTTGTGACTACCTTATTTCCTCTCCTGTGACTCACCTGACCTCTTGGGTACTTCAATAGTCCCTTTGATAACCTTAGCCCTCCTGGTGTAAGAGATGTCTGAATATTATACTGAAAAGTTGGATCTCAACTGCAGACAGGAAGTGGTTAAGCAGGTGAATTCACAAGGTCTTACTCCTGCTAACTGGTTACAGGAGAGTGGTGAGCAGATAGGATTAAAGTGGAGTGAAAGTTATATTGTATCCTGCTATTCTGGAGGCAGTTTGCTTTTACAGGATCGAGTATTAAAGTTTATAAACCCCTAGCTGCTCCGGATCAATGCTTGAGCTCCCAGCAGTGTTTTAATAACATGGAGTCCTTAGGCTGTATCGGAGACTGTGCCAGCGATGTGAGAAGTGCTACCGCTGCAATAGCTGACACAGGGGTGTGTTGCGTGTGACCAATCAGCAGCAAGGAAACGCTGACAGGCAAAGGCAGTGTAAAATGTTCACAGCGCGGCTCCTGTGCCGGAACGCTGTATGGCAACGGTGAGCTGCAAGACTTCAGGGGATGTTTTTTTTTTTTTTTTTAAATGTATTTTTTATTGAAGTCATAAACAGATACAACCAAAGGGTATGCCCCAAGACATTTACAAAAAAGTGCAAATACAATATAGTTAGATAAGTGTTACAAACAAAACCCTATAGTAAGGGCATAATGTATCTATATAGCACACGTAATGTTATAAAATTTGGGCAGCTTACAGTAAGACTTCAGTTTTATAATAAAGGTAATAACAATAAAACAAAAATAGTCCTCCCAGGGCCATATAGAAGGCAAATCAGAGTGTCCACTCAGATACAATTAGGGCCAGGGGGGAGTTAGCTTTATAGTTTAAAGGGGGGGGATGCAGCGGGCAAGAGCCGCTCGTAATAGAGTAGGGAAGGGGTGGGGGGGGGAGGGCGGAGCCAGTTAGTATATCCAATTTGTAACTACACTGATAACTCAGAGATTTTAAATACACTACTAAATAGAATTATCGTCTATTTACACCGTGAGTAAATTTAAACTAGGGTATGTAAACATAAGGGTAGCTTCCTATTAAGGAGATCAACAGGGGGAGAAAAGTAAATATATAAATATAGAACACCATGTATACTGTCAGATTCCATATACATACTCCGAACCAAGAACAGTAGTTTATCTGATATGCTGAGCCGTGTTTTCCCAGTTAACACAGCCCAGCAGCATCCATTATTACATATATTAAGAGGCTACGGTAGAGCTGAACACTTTATGGTGCAAGTTGATCTGCTTTCTATAAAATAATTAAAGATAGTCATTGATGAGGCTATGTGAAAAGGGGGAATACCAGTATACATGGAATATAGGGGACTTCTGAAGGAGCTCCTCTCCTGGGGAAATACCAGCTATAGGCGATGTGGGAAAAAGGAATAGGGGTATGACCCGCGGGCAACAAGCACCGGCGGGAAAGGGAGGAGAGGAGCCCATTAGTAACAGAAAATTTGTATTAGTATTAGTAATAAAGTCAATGTAGGGGATATAATTTCCTAGGAGCATAGATGTATTAAAGCTTGCAATGTAATCCTTGTATGTATCCTTGATATATAGAAGATGGAAGTCAGAAATAAGGACAACATCACAATTGAAAAGTAGTATAGACTGTCACTGTAAGACCCTGGCTGACATGATATTAACTAGTCTATAAAGTATACCCTACCTATAACCATAGGAGAAAATTGCTAGTTATATAAGGGGGAATGTAAATTATTAAGGGAGAACCACTACAAAGCTGTACTTATAGACTGCAAGCGCTGTATTAGGCTAGTCACTATATCTAGGCTATATCTGCACATATTTTTTTTTTTTTTTTTTTTTTTAACATGACCAGGTTTGAGCGTAGCTGGGATATTAGGAAAGGAGTGTAGAATGGGAAATTAAATAATAAAAGGTGAAACACTTAACTGCTTGGGCTAATTACTAAGTGTATAATATAGGAAGTCAATAACTACCTATCGCTAGAGAAAAAACTTTTAGGGCATAGATATGTAGTAGACTAAAATGGAACAATCAGTTACAAACTCAATAACATTTAACATTAACATACATTTTCCATATAATCAAAGTTATCAAAAGAGGGGTGAGACTATAGTAATAGGCATAAAAAACTACAATGTTCAAATATAAAGGTCCACTATGTCTATGAGAAAGTATTGTCACCGGTGCTGAAGTAAAACATTTCACAAAGGTGCATGTATCTGAAGTAATTATGGAGTTTGTATGGGTGCATAGAATTGAGCAATGAGCCCAACTGAAGTGGAATAAAACACATATCCATAGAGATATCTATGTTGGGCGAACTATATCCCACTTATACATCCAGAGTGTCTAGAACTGCTATTAATCAGGGAATTAAACAGGGAAAGCAGAGCACTAATAATTAAATAACAAATACACTCATGGGAACAAGCAAAAATTAAAAAAGATGGAAAGGAAGCCCCATAGTAGATGCGTAAATTGTGCAATAAAGAGAATTCTAATACTTAGATATGGTATATGGTGACAACACATGTAATTTTGAACCCCAAAGAAAACGTTAAATAGACTGACATGTGGTTATCAGCTCAACATTAGGGCGCAGACAATAGACATGACCTCAGATAAATCCTCTAGAATGTGAGATACAGCGGGAGAGCCCAATTTTCATCAACTAAACCAATATGCAAGAAAGAGCATCAAGCTAAACTATGCACTTATATTAAACAAGACAATTTATGCAAAAACAGAATACACTCTGATATATATGCCGCTGCGAACAAAACAGGAGCAACACGCTATAAACAACAGACAATATTTAGCCTAGATAAAGTCCCAGTTGATTGTAGTATCGCTGAGCCTGCAAAAAAGTTTAAGTATAAGCACAGCTAAAAACCGTATATACTCTACTGTATGAGGATGATCAAAGAAGGAGTCTGAGGGATGCAAATAGCGGGTCTTTATCCTGTTTCCCGAAGGAGTAATCATTTGACCGCAAGCTCATTCTCCTGATCTGTCCGGTGCATTATGAGAGAATTTACCCTATTCCGGCATGATATATATGGCTCTCAGAGATCACAGGGAAGGAGCGCCGCTCTGAAAATGGTGACAAAGAAAGGTGAAATAGTTGATAGTTATGCGGGAGGTCAGCTTCACTGTCTGAGTTCAGAGGCATGGAGGACTTCATGGGACTAAGCTGCCCGAACTGCCATTCAGACAGACCAGAATGAAACTCTGCCGCCATAGCTCTTATCTGCATCGCCCGTCTCTGAAGAGGCAGCGCTCCAGACCATACAGTCTCTGATGTAATGTAGCTCAGTCCCTCATAGTAATCCGTCGGGTTCAACTCAGGCGACTCAAGGACCTGTTTAGTTGCTGCGTGTACCTCTCGTAGATCTTGGAGTCTATCCACTCCCCTTGGCAATGTGTTTGACGCGCAGTGCTCTAATTCCCTCTCGGGCTCACATGTTTTCGGCGTAGCCTGCTCCAGGTTCATAGCTGCCCTCAGCTCCTCAACGAGTGTGTAGTGGTGGGCATCTAATGAGCTTGATAAGCCCTGCAGAGAAGAAATGATCTGTCTTTCCATATTAGATCCGAGCTCATGCATAATAGGAGATTTTCTGGCAAAGTTGCGATGCGTTCTCTAAGATGGCGGCCGTTCCATATAACATTTATACCAGGCCCAGCAATCTTTGTGTCGGTGTAGTAACCAAAGCTTCAGTTCAGCGACCCGAAGTGATTGCCCAGACTTCTGGGGGTCAGTTAGTGAGAGACATAATTGTATAAAAGTCCTCTACTTGCTCATAATGATAGGTTATTTAATCCAGCAGCGAGAGCTCTGTATAAACACGCCCTGCTACTTCAGCTGTTGGCTCCGCCCTCCTTCAGGGGATGTTTTAAGGTGCATATATGAGCATTAACAATTAGACACTTTGTTAGAACAATTGCTCAGTGCGGTAATGTCGGAGGTTGTCCGGGGATAACTTTGGAGGCTTAGCTTTCAACCAAATAGGCAGTGGAGCTGAGAAGGTGATCTCGGTGGTTGAGAGATACAATGCCCGTAATGTTTGTAACTCTGGAAGTAGGTAGTTGTCTAGAAGAATCCCCTTATTAGAAGTATATTTGTAATCCTTGTTTTGGAAGGAACAATGCAGTTAGCCAGGAGGTTAGAACAAGCAGCTACTTAGAAGTTTGCACGCTATACACTAACATTAATTGGCACCTGGAAGGGGGAGGATGACGCCTGGAGTTTTTTTTTTTTTTTTTTTATTTAATAGTTTTTTTTTATTGAGGTGTTGCAATATATAAAACATACATTGATTGCCTTATGACATTAAAGTGAATGTCAACTTTCATGATAAAGTGCCCATTTTTAAAAAAAAAAAAACTATTAAATACAGGGGCACTTTCATTCATGAAAGTTTATATTGCACCGGATTTTACAAATATTTACCTTCTTCTCCTGAAACACTGGATCGCCGATCGCCCGCCTGCTTCTTCCTGCTGTACTAACACAGCAATGAGGAAACCGGCTTCCTCCAATCACGGCGTGGCCTCACCAGATGAACGCTCCTAGGGGGAAGCCGTGATTGGAGAGAGCCGATTTCGTCATAGCTGAGGAAATACAGAGGAGCTGCAGGCATGGGATCGGTGATTCAGTGTTTCAAGAGAAGGTAAGTATTTGTAAAATCCGATGCAATGTAAACTTTCATGAATGAAAGTGCCCCTGTTTTTAATAGTTTTTTAAAAACCAGGCACTTTATCATGAAAGTTGACATTTACTTTAATGACAAGAATTCAGTTGAACAAGCAAAATAGTAACCATGAGAGACAAAAAATCCTCCATTTAAGAATAAGAATATCTAAACTACTGACTATTTAGCTGGCCACTTAGGAACCATTTGGTTATTAAAGAATAAAAGCATATGGTAGTCACACTGACAGACACTTTTGGGCTCTGTGACACCAGACAGATATATGAATGTATTTTAGACATTGACAACAGTAATGCACAATATAGCAAGGGTTATACTGAAAATATACATTTGTTAACCTCAATCTATTATATATAGGAGTCTTTTAGACCCATCTACATAGGATATATTTATTTAGGGGAGACTAGTATGAAGGGTCACTATTGAACTCTGTTGTATAGACAGTAGTGAAATAAAAGCTAAATAGTGAGGCATACAATAACATTTGTTTAATGAATACACAAGTTTATGCTACTTATAAGGATTTTGAACCCATGTGCAATATAACAGATTATAAGATGACATAAATAAACATAAACAAAAAAAAAAATGTATATCCTATATGTCTAAGCACTAATAATGCAATAAATGCAGACAGCTTCTAGGTTAGGCAGTGTAGCATACACTGGTAGTTAGAGCTCAATTGAAGTTTAATCAGAGTTCGGTTTAGTGTAAGCATCAAAGTCTGGTGAAGACGCTGACTGATAATGCCTTTTACCAATCCGGTTGTAAGGAGCAAACAGACAAAGAGTATTGCAGTGCTGGTGACTATGTTAGTGTGCAGTTGTGTACTGTGTGTCAATCTTAGTGTAACCCAGGAATGTTGCAAGTTCCTGTTGGTCTGTGCTAGGTATATAGTCTGTCAGCAGGTAAGTAAGGTTTGTGCACCTCCGGGTGGTGTGTGGGAGAAGTTGGATCCGACGGGAAAGTGGTGGATGACTTCCTCAACTCATCAGAGCCACTCCCCTTCTGTTCCATGGTGACTATTCGGGTCAAGTAGTGCCTCCGAAATCCTAATTTGTCATAGCTGGAATCTTCACTATGGGTGGCCACTCCCTGCTTTCCAGAAGGAGTATGGGTAATGAAGCACGACAAAATCAGGGACTGCTTGGGTCAGCTGTGCACCGCAGTTTTGCTGTCTGTATATGCAGTATGGTAGCATATTGAATTAGTCTTAAATGTCTGTCTCAAGCTGGAATCCAAGGAAAGGAATAAAAAAGCTGGGACTGATTCTTCAATGCAAGTGGGTTTTATTCAAACTTGGCAGTATCTACACACATTGAGACTGATTTATTAAGGACCAAATGGCCCCTGATGCACGTTTCCGCGTGAGCCTTCAGGCTTGCCAGAAACAGCAGTTATGAAGCAGAGGTCTTAAGACCGCTGCTCCTTAACTGGTCTGCTGCCTCTGAGGGTTTGGACATCAATACGCCTGATCCTATACAATTGGGTTGATTGACACCCTCTGCTAGCTAGTTGAGTATGTCTGTAAAATATCTTCTACTCTTTATTACCTTTGAGAGCTAAAGAGATAAATAGTCTGAAGCTGAGCAATGTATAATGAGGTGCAGGCAAAAATCATGTACAATTCTACTAAGGATATTTCTGTATATAACAACATAAAATAAGAACTGAACATTAGAACTAGTACAGATATGCAAGACCAGCAGTTTGTTACGTAGATAGAAGGGAAAGAATGGTCTAGGTCAATGTAGCTAGGTCCATTAGCTGACTCCTACTGCGGGTAAATTGCTTGAATCGGTTGGTGGAAGCTTTATTTCTTTGCCACTCCAATTCTCTATGTCAAGTCCTGTGGACAGGAAACGGGGAGAACAACAGGAGACAGCGTGGAACAGAATATTAGTTCCCAGAGAAAGAGAGCTTGAGTAGTATTTGATTTCTGGTTCACTCGTTTTCACCAACAGCAGACTTAAATCAGCTCTTCTGTGCTGTGTGTGAGAGAGTATATACATGTGGTGGTATACCGTATACTCGTCCGCTGCCGCACTAGCTACTGTTCCCACTTCAATCAGCCACCTCGTAGCAGGGTCCAGTGCTACCATGACAGGCAGAGAGTGCCCTGTAAGATGCCCTTCAAAATGAACCTAGGGATCCTCTAGAGAGTTCACATACATAGTCGGCTACTTATGTACAGCAGGTTTAGCAGGAGTCCGGATGGCAGTCATCTCAGTGGGATATATCTGCAGGGATTCTTTCTCTTCCTCCTCTAAGGGTGGCTCAGTGCGAGAGGTTTATCGGCAGTTACCATTACTAGGCATGTCGGGTGCTTCATTCTGTGCAAGAGAAATATGGCAAAGTAAGCTGTTAAATTGGTTGTCCATAGAGAGCTCTAGTGAGGCTATTGCTTCTTTGATGTCAGCCTCCATCTTGTTCTAGGGAGATGTGGGCTTCTTAAACATCTGAAGATGTCTCTTTTTCTCTATTTATATGAGGATTATCAAGTATCTAGGCATTAGCAAGATGTAGTATTCCTTCATTAATACTAGATCAATTGCTGCTCAACCCGGATGACCGGGGGGGGGGGGGGTGCTGTTGAGTGCACTGGTGGAGTCCGCCGCCGAGGATCTCAACGGTCTAGTTCAGGTCCCAGGAGATACAAGTGGATCTATCCTGGTATTGAATTTAACTGCACATCACAAGAAAACCCACTTTTTAGCCTAAAAACATGGTGTCTTGCTAAGGGGAGTAAAATGCATTTTAGTATGGGAAGATGCATACACTACAAAAGTGCACAATGAAAATCATAATTTAACAATCACACAAAACGAATAATTGAATCATTCACGCAAAAAATATTCCCACAATAAAATGTATTGCACATAGTGCAGAATGATGTAGCATCTAGGAAAAGTTTACTGTTCCTTTAACTAGCACAAACACATTTACTTAAGATTAACAGATAAAAAAGAATTCACTTCTGGGGGGTTTTATTGGCAGAAAACATTTGTGATTGTGATCACTTTAAAAACACACAATGGACCAGATTAAAAGTGTCGCATTATTTAGCGCTCTTGCTCACTCACAAACACCGCCGGAAGTAAACTTTTAATGCATGTACCTTAGCCTGTTTATTACAATTTGAAAGTAAATTGTTTGCGCACAAGCAAAAGCGAATGCAAGCTAACTTCGCAACCGTGTTAATGCTTCTTCAATGGAGCACACAAATTGAAAAAAAAAACACCTATCACTTGCACGCTAACCCAACGCACATTAGACAAACTGCGCTAACCAGAAGTTAGTTATGAATATTTTACACTCCAATGTTCTTTACATAGAAGAAAATGTTCTTTATATATATATATATATATATTTATATTTTTATATATATATATATATATATATATATATATGTGTGTGTGTGTGTGTATGTGTGTAGGCATGTGTGTGAATATATATAGGTATATGTATATTTACACAGGGATCAGCACAAGCACAACAAGATTATTCAAAAAAAAGTCTGTAATGAATGTCCGGTGCAGCACCTAGGAGACCCCCCTCACTGGGCCTCTGTGTGCAATATAGGAAAGAACCAAAGGTGGCACACGGTGCAAGAACTATACCGTTATTTGGGAAGAGCAATGTTTCAGGGCACCTGCCTCTTTCAAAAGCTAATTATAAATGTTTAAAACACACACTTTATAGACACATCAATAAAACAGGTATCCAATAAGCATGTATGGGAGTGGTCCAAGAAAATTGACATCATCACAGGTCATTTCATTATATACAAAAATGTCTTTAATCAATATTGGCCACCTGGGATGTAAATTCCCTCTACACAGTCATTCCCCACTCTGTGAGGGTTGACTGTGTGAGAGAGGTACTGATAACAAGTAACCTATACAATTAAAGCCCAACTTGAGTGGTTAATTCAACTGTTGAATTTGGTATTAATTAATCATTTCTTTCTCTTTGAGAATCAATTTTTTATGCAAAAACAGGCACAGCAATGGGGTCCAATTTGGCCCCATCCTATGCTTGTTTGATAATGGATGCCATTGAGGAGAGACATGTGTGCACAAACCCACTTTTCACTCAGTACTGCCAGGGTTGGTTCCGCTACATTGATGACCTGTTCATCGTGTGGCGGGGCCCCCCTTAAAAGTTAGTGGAATTCAGACTAAGCATTGAAAGTACTGTATCTTTTTTGAAATTCAGCAGCAAAATTGATCAAACTAAAATAGAATTCCTGGACACTATGGTCTCCAAAAAGAATGGCGTGTTGAGAACAGAACTTTTTGTTAATCCCACGGACAGAAACACTCTTTTACAAAGGAGTAGCTTTTACCCACCATGGGTCTTTCAAAGTGAGCCCAAATTCCAGTTGTTAAGAGTGGAGAAGATAGTGTCAGGCCCAGAAGTTAAGCAGTCTAGGTCTAAAGACATGGAAGAGAAATGTGTCAGTAGGGGTTATAGTGTTCAGGAACTAGAGGAGGTGGAAAATTTTCTAAAAAACCCCATAGTCAGAAGCAGAAAATCTAACCCAACCAGAATGAATTTTGTCAGCTCTTATAGCACCATGAGTAGAAAAGTGTTTAACATTATCAAGAGAAATAGGTTTCTGTTAAAGGAAGCCTATCCAGACATTATGGAATTTCAGGAAATTCCTAGGGCCTCTTATCGGAAAGGCAGCTCTATAGGCAGAAAGTTGGTCCATGCTATGCCCACTAAATGCCCTGACAGTGCCCGACAGCAGTTCTTTGGTACTCCAAAAAAGGGAACTTTCCCATGTTTGGGGTGCGCCCAATGCAGTAGTGTAATTAAGGGTAGTGTTATTTCCCATCCCCATACAGGGAAGCAATATCATATTAAAGGATTTTTTACTTGCAACTCGACTTATGTTGTCTATGCATTGAAATGCCTGTGTGGGCTATTATATGTTGGCAAGATGACCCAAAGATATCGCATATGTCAACATAAGTCGACCATCAGAAATGAGAAAATGCATCATCTCCCAGTTCCAGCACACTTTTCTCAAATGGGCCATCAGGCTAGTCAGCTAAGGTTCATGATTATTGACAATGCCCCCCCAAAAATTGTGAGGGGTGATAGGGACCTTCTTAAAAGAGAATCCAAGTGGATCTGGCAGCTTAACACCATGTCCCCAAAGGGACTAAATAGGGAATTTGACCTTCTCCCTTTAATTTGATTTAATCTGAATATGTCACTTTTTTGCACATAGCTTGCAATGAGGTGAAAAATTAAAATCTATTTTGGAGTCTACATAGTTAATATGTGTTGATATGTTATGGTTGGTAACTTATTGCACCTGTTTTTAATCTGGTATTCAATCTAGCCAAAGGGAGTTAAGAATTAATATTGATTTTAAGACATTTTTGTATATAATGAAATGACCTGTGATGATGTCAATTTTCTTGGACTACTCCGTCTCATGCTGATTGGATACCTGTTTTAGTGATGTGTCTATAAAGTGTGTGTTTTAAACATTTGTAATTAGCTTGAGAAAGGGGCAGGTTCCCCCGAAACGTTTCTGTTCCCAAATAAAGGTAAGTTCTTGCACCGTGTGCCACCTTTGTTTTTTTTCCTATAAGTATAGGTATATACAGATGTATAGGAATTTCTATTTATACGTTTTCCTCTCGTGAAGAACATTGGCATGTAGAATATTTACAGTACATAGACATTAACAACTATTCAAATTGATTACAAATTATTTTTCTTGTTTTTAGGTATTTCAGTGGAAAGGCTACAAAGTATATATACATAATAGCCCTTTCCATTCAAATACCTAGTCATATACCAATAAATACCATATGCCTTTTAACCCATATAATTATTTTTTGTTAAATTTATGTGAATACATTTTATTAGTGTATATATGAGTGTAACACTTTATTTTAATGTATTTATGTTGTTATTGTTGCAACTTGTCAAGTGCATTTACTTTCAATACTAGATAATGGCCACTATCAGAAAGATTGGGATCCACGCCAAAGTTATATGCAAGCAATAGTAGAATAATAACATACTCTAATACATTAGACCACTTTATTTTTGCGAATTCATGTCTCTTTAAGACATTTTAAAAACGGTGATTGTTTTATTATTTCAAATGCAACATGCAAGTTGTTTTTAAAAATCTTCAAAGAAATATGTGAAATTATTTATTTATTTTTGTATTTATTATTATTATTATTATTAATAAATCTAGACTACTGAAATCCTTATGTCATACTTTTCTGTTGTCTTTTTTTAGTTACAGAGGTGTATTAAATTTGTCATATGTGGTATGTAGTTATATAGGCATGGCATTTACTGTTGTTTGAGTCCAAATTCTTGCTGGTAAATCTAAAACAAAATAATTACTGTTCACCTGCTGCAACGAAAATACTCTGGGCTCAATTTCTCAAACGTAAGGAGAATTCTCTGTGTAATTCTCCTATGTGTTCTCCTCATCTCTCCTTTAGATAAGCGCATCTTTTTTAGGAGAGCTAAAGATACATTGCTCTAGCCGGGTTAGTATCTGTGCCTTATTTATCATTGAAAATAAGCAACTATTCTCCATGTAAGTCATATATAAACCAATAGAAATATTTATACAGCCCCCTCTAGTAGCTGTGTTAATGCCCCTCTTCTTGGTAGAAAATAGATCTAAATTTTTATTGTTTTTGTGCTTCAATTTTAGCTCTTCTTTTATGTATTATTTTTATGCCCCAATAGATATCATTTTTGTGCTCTGTTATATATTATTTTTGAGCTCCATTATATATTTTGTATCACCCCAATACATATTATTTTTTAATTCCAATATAAATTATTATTGAGCTCCAAAAAAAATTATTATTGCGCTTTGTTATAAATTATTTTTGCACCTTGTAGAGCCCTTTTTTTTGTATCATTGCTTCTACTGTATAACTTGTAGAGAATAGATTTCTAAAGCTGTTTGTCGCAGTAGCTATGAAGAACGTTAATGCAGACATTTGCAGGAGGACTTTCAGTCCTAAAAAGGATCTAATTTAACCCTTCCTTTGGAGTACAAGTTCTCCAAGGAGAAGGAGAACAGATTAGGAGAATTTTACAGTCGAACTTTCCCAATATTAGACGCATTTTTTAATGAT
>NC_069502.1:244635074-244671242 GCF_027579735.1 Bombina bombina
TTTCACATTTCAATGTACTTCTCATAGCAGAATATGTTTTATTTACTCATAAATACATATTTCTATATATTTCTGATGGTATTTTGGTACAATATATATACCTATATATACAGTACATGATTATATTTAGGTGTATATATATATATATATATATATATATATATACAGTATATATATATATATATATATACACACAGTATATATAGTGTACTGTGCATATATATAAGAATATCTATTTATAAATACTTAGAACATATTTTGCTATGTGCAGAACATTGGAATGCAAAACATTTACAGCAAATACAGAGTATAACACTTTATCAAATATGAATATTATATAAATATGCTTTTACATGTTTTCATCTACTTGACTGTAAAGGGCTCCAATCCACTTCTTTATACGTATACATATGTATTTATGTTTATGTATTTGTATATATGTCTCTAAATACATATAAACACATATAAATACTTAAATACATTTGTACACTCATATAAGCATCTATATACATGCATATACATATTTAGAGGAGCGCAGTAAATTAGCACTCCTATTGTGTTCTGGCCCTAAGGGTTTTGAAATATGTTTTGTATTTTTATCTAGTGTTGTAAAATTTACTGAAATCATGGGGTTTTGTTTTTCAAAAATATTGTAATTATGTACTTAAAAAAATAATAATCACCTAATAAAAAAAAAATAAAAAAATGTAATACTTTGAAAATCATAGCACCAAGAATCATTAGCAGTTTTGGTTTTTGCTGTTGGTTACTGTTTTCTGCCATAAATAATAATATTGCATACAAAATATTTATACTTGTATCTTAATTTCACATGATAAAAACCAGGGGTGCGATCCGATAAAGATCGTAGTTTGCGGCGCAAGCGAGGGAACCCCGCCGCCCGTAGTTTCAGCTCGCAACTCGAGCTATCCCATGTACAGCGCCGTCAGATGCTAAAGTGCCGTAAGTCTGATAAACCAGCGATATCCAGAAATATACGTAAGTACAAATGTCTGGAGTCGACAGTGACTTACTTCACTTTAGAAACTGCCGGCGCCTACAAAACCTGACTAAATTATTAAATCTCCCATACTGTCTAACACGCCTCCTAAACATAGCCCGACACGTCTAACCCTCTATCCGCTATCCCCCCTCACTATCCTACCAATAAAAAATTTATTAACCCCTAAACCACCGCTCCCAGACCCCGCCGCCACCTAATAAAGTTA
Organism: Bombina bombina; assembly: GCF_027579735.1. Classification (NCBI taxonomy): domain Eukaryota; kingdom Metazoa; phylum Chordata; class Amphibia; order Anura; family Bombinatoridae; genus Bombina; species Bombina bombina. Next base: position 244,636,304 of record NC_069502.1, read on the forward strand.
TTAACCCCTAAACCGCCGCTCCCGGACCCCGCCGCCACCTACATTATCTATATTACCCCCCAATGTGAGCTCCTACCCCACCGCCATCTACATTAACTACCCCCTAATGTGAGCCCCTTACACCGCCGCCACCTACATTACCTACCCCCTAATGTGAGCCCCCTACACCGCCGCCACCTACATTACCTACCCCCTAATGTGAGCCCCCTACACCGCCGCCACCTACATTAACTACCCCCTAATGTGAGCCCCCTACACCGCCGCCACCTACATTAACTAACCCCTAATGTGAGCTCCTACCCCACCGCCAGCTATATTACCTACCCCCTAATGTGAGCTCCTACCCCGCCGCCAGCTATATTAAAATTATTAACCCCTAATTTAATCCCCCTATCCCGCCGCCAGCTATATTAATTACATTAACCCCTAATTTAATCCCCCTATACCGCCGCCAGCTATATTAAATAGATTAACCCCTAATCTAATCCACCTACACCGCTGCCAGCTATATTAACTATATTAACCCTAATTATATTAGGGTTAATATAGTTAATATAGTTATTATATTATATATATATTAACTATATTAACCCTAATTATATTAGGGTTAATATAGTTAATATCGTTAATATATATATATATATATATATATATATATATATATATATTAAGTATAATAACCCTATCTAACTCTAACATCCCTAACTAAATTCTTATTAAAATAAATCTAATTAATATTAATATTATTAATTAAAATATTCCTATTTAAATCTAAATACTTACCTATAAAATAAACCCTAAGATAGCCACAATGTAATTAATAATTACATTGTAGCTATTTTAGGGTTTATATTTATTTTACAGGTAACTTGGTATTTATTTTAACTAGGTACAATAGCTATTAAATAGTTAATAACTATTTAATAGCTACCTAGTTAAAATAATTACCAATTTACCTGTAAAATAAATCCTAACCTAAGTTACAAATACACCTACACTATCAATAATTTAAATAAACTACAAATATCTAAACTAAAATACAATTAAATAAACTAAACTAAATTGCAAAAAAAAACCCACTAAATTACAAAAAATAAAAAAAAGATTACAAGATTTTTAAGCTAATTACACCTATTCTAAGCTTCCTAATAAAATAATAAAGCCCCCCGAAATAAAAAAATGTCCCTACCCTATTATAAAATACAAAAGTTAACAGCTCTATTACCTTACCAGCCCTTAAAAGGGCCTTTTGCGGTGCATGCCCCAAATAAATCACCTCTTTTGCCTGTAAAAGAAAAACACAATACCACCCCCCAACATTACAACCCACCACCCATATACCCCTACTCTTACCCAAACCCCCCTTAAATAAACCTAACACTACTCCCCTGAAGATCTCCCTACCTTGTCTTCATCCAGCCGGGCAGATCTCTTCATCCGATCTGGGCGATGTCTTCAATCAAGCGGCAAAGAAGTCTTCCATCCGTCGATGTCTTCAATCAAGCGACAGAGAAGAAGTCTTCCATCCGGCGATGTCTTCAATCAAGCGGCAGAGAAGAGGTCCTCCATCGGGGCGAAGTTTTCTTCCAAGCGGCATCTTCAATTTTCTTTCTTCGCTCCTCCGACGCGGAACATCCATCCAGCACGACGACTTCCCGACGAATGAGGTTCCTTTAAATGACGTCATCCAAGATGGCGTCCATCGAATTCCGATTGGCTGATAGGATTCTATCAGCCAATCGGCATTAAGGTAGAAAAATCTGATTGGCAGATTGAATCAGCCAATCAGATTTAAGTTTAATCGGATTGGCTGATCCAATCAGCCAATCAGACTGAGCTTGCATTCTATTGGCTGTTCTGATCAGCCAATAGAATGCAAGCTCAATCTGATTGGCTGATTGGATCAGCCAATCCGATTGAACTTGAATCTGATAGAATCCTATCAGCCAATCGGAATTAGACGGACGCCATCTTGGATTACGTCATTTAAAGGAACCTCATTCGTCGGGAAGTCGTAGTGCCGAATGGATGTTCCGCGTCGGAGGAGCGAAGAAAGAAGATTGAAGATGCCGCTTGGAAGAAAACTTCGCCCCGATGGAGGACATCTTCTCTGCCACTTGATTGAAGACATCGCCGAATGGAAGACTTCTTCTCTGCCGCTTGATTGAAGACATCGCCGGATGGAAGACTTCTTCTCTGCCGTTTGATTGAAGACATCGCCCGGATCGGATGAAGAGTTCTGCCCGGCTGGATGAAGACAAGGTAGGGAGATCTTCAGGGGGTAGTGTTAGGTTTATTTAAGGGGGTTTGGGTTAGAGTAGGGGTATGTGGGTGGTGGGTTGTAATGTTGGGGGGTGGTATTTTGTTTTTTTTTTACAGGCAAAAGAGCAGATTTCTTTGGGGCATGCCCCGCAAAAGGCCCTTTTAAGGGCTGGTAAGGTAATAGAGCTGTTAACTTTTGTATTTTAGAATAGGGTAGGGACATTTTTTTATTTTGGGGGGCTTTATTATTTTATTAGGGGGCTTAGAATAGGTGTAATTAGCTTACAAATCTTGTAATCTTTTTTTTTTTTTGTAATTTAGTGTTTTGTTTTTTTTGTAATTTAGTTTAGTTTATTTTATTGTATTTTAGTTTAGATATTTGTAGTTTATTTAATTTATTTGTAGTGTAGGTGTATTTGTAACTTAGGTTAGGATTTATTTTACAGGTAAATTGGTAATTATTTTACCTAGGTAGCTATTAAATAGTTATTAACTATTTAATAGCTATTGTACCTAGTTAAAATAAATACCAAGTTACCTGTAAAATCAATATAAACCCTAAAATAGCTACAGTGTAATTATTAATTACATTGTAGCTTTCTTAGGGTTTATTTTATAGGTAAGTATTTAGATTTAAATAGGAATATTTTAATTAATAATATTAATATTAATTAGATTTATTTTAATTAGAATTTAGTTAGGGATGTCAGAGTTAGATAGCGTTGTAATATATATATATAATATAATAACGATATTAACTATATTAACCCTAATTATATTAGGGTTAATATAGTTAATATAGCTGGCGGCGGTGTAGGGGGATTAGATTAGGGGTTAATCTATTTAATATAGCTGGCGGCGGTATAGGGGGATTAAATTAGGGGTTAATGTAATTAATATAGCTTGCGGCGGTATAGGGGGATTAAATTAGTGGTTAATGTAATTAATATAGCTGGCGGCGGGATAGGGGGATTAAATTAGGGGTTAATAATTTTAATATAGCTGGCGGCGGGGTAGGAGCTCACATTAGGGGGTAGTTAATGTAGGTGGCGGCGGTGTAAGGGGCTCACATTAGGGGGTAGTTAATGTAGGTGACGGCGGTGTTGGGGGCTCACATTAGGGGGTAGTTAATATAGGTGGCGGCGGTGTAGGGGGCTCACATTAGGGGGTAAGAAATGTAGGTGGCGGCGGTGTAAGGGGATCACATTAGGGGGTAGGTAATGTAGGTGGCGGCGGTGAAAGGGGCTCACATTAGGGGGTAGGTAATGTAGCTGGCGACGGTGTAGGGGGATCACATTAGGGGGTTATACTTTTAATGTAGGTGACAGCGGGGTCCGGGAGTGGCGGTTTAGGGATTGCGGCTGGGGATCGCAGTTGACAGGTAGATAGACATTGTGCATGCGTTAGGTGTTAGGTTTTATTTAGCAGGTAGTTTAGGGAGTTACGGGGCTCCAATAGACAGCGTAAGGCTTACTACGGCTGCATTTTGTGGCAAGGTGAAAATGGAGTAAGATTTCTCCATTTTCGCCACGTAAGTCCTTACGCTGTATATTGGATACCAAACTGCGCGGGTTTGGTATACCTGCCTATGGCCCAAAAAATATACAAGCGTAACTTCTAGGTTACGCCGTATATAGGGCTTTTGCGGGCGACGCTGCATATCGGATCGGGCCCCAGGTATATTTCTTTGTTGAAAGAAGATGCACAGAAATCCTATTCAGATGCCTTCAGATATGCAATAAGCCATTTAAAGCACACAACGGGTTACCAGAGGTACTGATAAAAATGGGAAATCATTCATTAAGGCTTTTTGAGAGGATAGAAACAGGGTTTATTTTACATCTCCAAGTTAAAGGGATAGTCTAGACCCAATACTTATTCTTGATTACTTACTATTCCTAAAGCCCGTGTACACGGGCCAGTTTTTTTTAAGTACTGCGGTCCCACCCCTTGCTCTCTCTCCCCCCTCTTTTTTGCGCTCTCTCCCCTCTTTCTTTTACGCTCTCTCTCCCCCTCTTTTGCTCTCTCTCTCCCCCATCTATTTCTCTCTCTCCCCTCTCTTTTGCTCTCTTTCTCTCCCCCTCTCTTTTGCTCTCTCTCTCCCTCTCTTTTGCTCTCTCTCTCCCTTTCTTTTTTGCTCTCTTTCTCCTCTCTTTTGCTCTCTATCCCCATTTCTTTTGCTCTCGCTCTCCCCCTCTCTTTTGCTCTCTCTCTCCTCTCTTTTGCTCTGTCTCTCCCCCTCTCTTTTGCTCTCTCTCTCTTTTGCTCTCTCTTTCCCCCCTCTTTTGCTCTCTCTCCCCCTCTTTTTTGCTATCTCTCTCCTCCCCCTCTCTTTTGCTCTCTCTCTCTCTTTCCCTCTCTCTTTTGCTCTCTCTCTTTTGCTCTCTTTCCCCCTCTCTTTTGCTCTCTCTCCCACCTATCTTTTGCTCCTGCTCTCCTCTTCTTCTCTTTCGCTCTCTCTCACTCCCTCATCTCTTTTGCTTTCTCCCCTCTGTTGCTTTCTCCCCCGCCCGGCCACGCCCACTTGTCACGCCTGTCAGCCACGCCCCCATCATGGCACGGCCACTTGGTCATGCCCCCTTTACAACATGTCCGGCCACGCCCCCATAATGACATGCCCGGTCACGCCCCCATCTTGTCGCTCCTGCCCGGCCACACTCCCTCCACGGCAGCTTCCGAAAAACACTTTCTCTGCTGCTCAAGTCGAGGTATATATGTCTCTACTGCGCATGACTGATTCTGACAAACATACCTGGCCTTTTATTATATAGAATTGTTATATACCAAACAAGCATCTTGCAACAGGTTCCACATATATAAGCTTGTAAGAAGTACATTAAACTTTTAAATAATCATCCTTAGTTAGCAGCTGAAAATGGCTGCCAAGCTCCTCCTACAGCTTTCTTCTTGTCCAGTTAGCTGTTTTCTTGTTTGACAGTTTAGCAGTTTTTTTTAAGTACTGCGGTCCCACCCCTTGCTCTCTCTCCCCCCTCTTTTTTGCGCTCTCTCCCCTCTTTCTTTTACGCTCTCTCTCCCCCTCTTTTGCTCTCTCTCTCCCCCATCTATTTCTCTCTCTCCCCTCTCTTTTGCTCTCTTTCTCTCCCCCTCTCTTTTGCTCTCTCTCTCCCTCTCTTTTGCTCTCTCTCTCCCTTTCTTTTTTGCTCTCTTTCTCCTCTCTTTTGCTCTCTATCCCCATTTCTTTTGCTCTCGCTCTCCCCCTCTCTTTTGCTCTCTCTCTCCTCTCTTTTGCTCTGTCTCTCCCCCTCTCTTTTGCTCTCTCTCTCTTTTGCTCTCTCTTTCCCCCCTCTTTTGCTCTCTCTCCCCCTCTTTTTTGCTATCTCTCTCCTCCCCCTCTCTTTTGCTCTCTCTCTCTCTTTCCCTCTCTCTTTTGCTCTCTCTCTTTTGCTCTCTTTCCCCCTCTCTTTTGCTCTCTCTCCCACCTATCTTTTGCTCCTGCTCTCCTCTTCTTCTCTTTCGCTCTCTCTCACTCCCTCATCTCTTTTGCTTTCTCCCCTCTGTTGCTTTCTCCCCCGCCCGGCCACGCCCACTTGTCACGCCTGTCAGCCACGCCCCCATCATGGCACGGCCACTTGGTCATGCCCCCTTTACAACATGTCCGGCCACGCCCCCATAATGACATGCCCGGTCACGCCCCCATCTTGTCGCTCCTGCCCGGCCACACTCCCTCCACGGCAGCTTCCGAAAAACACTTTCTCTGCTGCTCAAGTCAAGGTATATATGTCTCTACTGCGCATGACTGATTCTGACAAACATACCTGGCCTTTTATTATATAGAATTGTTATATACCAAACAAGCATCTTGCAACAGGTTCCACATATATAAGCTTGTAAGAAGTACATTAAACTTTTAAATAATCATCCTTAGTTAGCAGCTGAAAATGGCTGCCAAGCTCCTCCTACAGCTTTCTTCTTGTCCAGTTAGCTGTTTTCTTGTTTGACAGTTTAGCAGTGCACTTTTAATATTTTCATTTAGCTATTTCAAATTTCACACGCACAAATTAGCATGTGAGAGTAGGAAAACATATTTAAGAGTCAATAAAAGAAGCTTTTTTTGAATTTTACAAAAAGATCTATAAGAAGGAAGAAATAAATATACAGAATAAATTGAGCTTCTGGAATAATCTTAAAATTCCTAAAATATCCGCGCAAGAGCTAGAATTATTAAATGCACCTATTACAGTAGAAGAAGTGATAAAGCAGATTAGAATAGTTAAAACTCACAAAGCCCCTGGTTCCTGACCAGCTTCCTATAGAACTATACAAAATCTTACTTGAGCATATTCCAGATACACTAGTGAAGTTGTTTAATTCTTACTATATTGAAAATAAAAAACCATCTAGATACTTCTCGGCATCTACCATATATGAAGAAAACATGTCTTCATATAGACCAATATCACTATTAAACTGTGATTATAAAATTGTTACGGCAATTATTGCGAACAGGCTGAAAGCCTATATAGGGATGTTAATCCACCCAGACCAAGTTGGCTTTATGCCAGGCAGAAATGTGTCCAAAATTATACGGTGGGTTCTAACGGTCCTAGATTTTTTTTGGACCAAAAATAGGGGTTAAGTATGCCGAGAGCGATCTAATATGGCTTTACTGGTGATTGATGCCGAAAAGGCTTTTGATCTCATTAACTGGGACCATCTATTTCATTCACTAACGAGTTTTGGACTTAAGGGCAATTTTCTAAATACGATACATGCAATTTATCAAAATCCAACTTCAAATTTATTAATTAACTCTGAACTCTCGCAAGACATTATTCTAGAAAAGGTACCCGTCAGGGCTGTCCTCTGTCACCCCTCCTGTTCAACCTGGCGCTTTACCCCCCTTCGCGGTTAAATTAAGGCAAGAACTAACTGGGATAATGGTCGGTAAAATTAAAATAGTCCTCACCTTATACACGGACAATTTACTTCTATTCTTGAATGAATCTGATTCATCGATCCAGCGCTTCTTGACTTTGGCTAAACAATTCGGGTCTTTTGCTGGTTATAAAATTAACCCAGAAAAATCTGAAATCCTGTGGATTACCCAAAATGATACCGCAATGCGCAGATATCCTTTTAAGTCAGTAGAAACTATAAATTACTTAGGGGTCAAAATCCACAAAGAGCCTAATGTTTGATATAAATTAAATTTTACACCTTATCTGTGTAAATATAAAAAAGAGGTAGATTAGTGGATCTTGCTCCCAATTTCATTATCAGCCCGAGTTGCCATGCTCAAGACTATTTTTTTCCCACAACTATTATATTTGTTGCAAAATCTCCCGTTTCTGATGAAGAGTAAAGATACAGCCTTATTCAATAGTATCACAGCAGGGTTTATTTGGAAACAAAAGCGTAAACGAATATCTACATATAACCTATCTCTACACATAAATGTAGGAGGTCTGGCTCTTCCAAACCTTAGATACTACAATTTAGTTACACAAAGTAACAAATTTACCTCTAGAAATGGAAATTGTGGCCCCATATGCCCTAAGAGCCCTGATACATCTTGATAAGAAGGAGCTACCCAAGCGGCTGGTCCGGATGGGGACATTGTTGAATCCCATCCTGGCGTGGCATAAATTATGTGATGAGCTAAAAATTAATTGGAAATCCTCTAAATATCTTACAATCTGTGGTAATCCTAAATTGCCACCCGGAATTTCCTCTAGAATTTTCAAGGACTGGTCTAGTAAAGGACTGCAAGAAGTGATACAAATTAGGGACACCACGTTAGATATGGGAAAATCATTTGCGGATCTCCAGAAAGAATTTGGGCTACACAAGCATAGCTGTTTTGTATACTTACAACTGAGACACATGTATGAAATATTGTGGCAGGATAATAAAACTGATTGGAAGTTGGGAGATATTAATCCAATAGTTAACATTTACAAACAGGGCAATATGTCTATTTCTTTTATGTACAACTTATTAATTACAAAGGCCGACCAGACTCGCTTAGAGGTATTAGCAGAGAAATGGAAATTAAATTTCCCTCTAATTATCCCTGAATTTGAGGGCAGTTTTAGAAGATTACGAAAAACAACTAGTATAATCTCATGGAGAGAATCACACTGCAAACTTCTTAACTTGACATATGTTACGCCCGCACATCTTAAAAAGTGGTACCCTACTGGTAATAACGTTTGTTTAAAATGTGGTTATCGGATATTATGCATTGTTTCTGGAGCTGCCCGATAATTAAGCAGTTCTGGAATAAGTTAAATTTCTGGATATCTTTAAGTTTAGATGAACCATTCACATTAAGCCCACAGGAGGGTTTTTTTATGTGCAGTTGTACAAAAAAAAACCAATACAAGACAATTAATACAATGATTTTAGCTGTTCATAATTTAATTCTGTTAAACTGGAAAGCCACCAGACCTTTATCTTTTCAAAATGATAAATCTTCGATTGCCAATATAATTATTATGGAGCAATATTCCAGTGACTTATACATAGAAGGGAAATTGGAGAATTATCTCCAAAAGTGGTTGGGTATAATGAAAATTTATCCCACCCCAACTCAACAACAATTCATATCTATTATAAAGAAAACAACTTTTTTTGATATATTGATGCAGACAGGTAGATTACCCCCTGAATAGGTATAAACGTGTTATATCAGATAACACCAGGGTATAGATCTCTTCGAGGGTAGTGACGCGAGGGAAAGGCAAGGATGTATGTAAAAGTTTTTTTTGTTTTGTTTTTTTGTGTTTTGTTGGGGTGACTGTGTTGAATTTAAAATTAAAAATCCACCAACAATGGTTAAACTGCACTGTAAAATTGGAGGTAAAAAAGAAAAGAGGTTGTTCTACCCGGATGATGGGGTAAAGGTTATTTTTTGTCCGACATGATTTTGTCTGATCTTATTTTAGCCTAGCGGGCTACAATTCATCTCTTTTCTGTTGATGTAAATATTTAATTAACATTTGCCTAGATAAATAATCTAGTTTTTCTTATTTACCTTGTTATATAGGTATATTTTACAACATAAAATTTTATATTATTTGATATGTTTTGACTACCCTGTGTGGTGAGATGATTATGTGATTGTAATATTGCTTTGATTATACCACAATAATGCTGTGATAACAATGTTGGTTTATAAATAAATATTTTTTTTTTAAAAAAAAGAGTCAATTGTGATTGGAGAACCTTAATATAACCAAAACATACATGCAATAGGTGAGCGGAGCATTGCAGCCATTTTTGGCTCCTAACGATTGATATTTAAATGTTTCATGTGCTTCTTACAAGCTTATAGGTGTGGGAAGAGTTGCAGGATGCTTCTCTGGTATGTAACAAAAAGTTATAAAAATTGTGTCTTGGGTCTAGAATGTCCCTTTAACTGTCTGATTATTTTAACACAATTTGTTGGCATCTTAAAAGTTTATATATGAGTTGTGATTGCTCAGAATTTCAAAATCACATGACCATCATTGTTTATCGGAAAAAACAATTAGCATGATTGGAATCTAATGCTGCCCTCACTAGCTTTATTCAGAGTAGACCATCAAACACACACAAACAAAACACTATTATTGACCTAAAACAAACAAAGTGTGACAGGCAGCAATACACACTCATACTTGTGATCCTATTGGGTCCCTTCTAGACAGCCTTATGACACACGCTACACGATAGGCACATTACTACCCCTTCACGGATAGGTCGTTATTCGCTTACTCCCTCTTCACAACTGATGTAGCGGCAGCTTTTTAAATATTTGAAGCCAGTTTCTGTTATATATATACATAGCTGCTTCAAGGATACTTTGTTCACATAGTATTATCTGCATAATTATTCTCTTGTTCACTTGGCTACAGCTTCATTTCGAATGAATAGTTTTTTCAAACTCCCAACTAATCAGTCACGCAATATCTGACTAAGATCACTACACGATATTTAAATAAACCGTAAGTTAGCAACACGTGTCACATGTGTCAATTCACATATGATATGTATCTGTTAGCTTCAGCAGGGATCAATGTTAATGTTATGAATGTCAGACTCGCTGCATATTGGAAAATAGGGATATTATGATTGCATGAATGTATGGTAGGTACAACAGATGTACTTTTTGTCTGTATTTCTAGTTAGTAGTAACGGTTCTTTGAATTATGTCTTTACTAATCAATCCCTATTGAGATAGATTAAACATAAGATTGTCAATTTTAGTGTATGTATTAAGCCTTTTTCTATCATATTTTTTTATGTATTTTTATATATGTATTTGTTTATATGCTTTTTATACATTGGATTGTAAGAAGGTGTAACATGTTTAAACATCACTTTACCTACATGTGTTTACAATGGTTACCTATACAACCACACAAAGGTGATTACAGACAGGTGTGTTTGTTGCTAATTGACTATCCAATCACAATAGTCCTTTGTTTTTAGTTTTTTTGTTAAATAGCAAGTGTATTACAATTTTTGTTATAGCCTGATGAAACAGCCCTGAGTAGGCTGAGAAACGCGTCACTGTGATAATAGACTTTTTATACTTTTATACACTTGCTATTGTGTGTGTTTTATCACCTCCTGTGATAATTTTTTTCACTGATCCGGTTTCCTGCTGAGGATTGCCTGTTCACAAGTCTACTGGGCAACGTTTTGGTTCCAGTTTGCTGAGATTGCACCTGCAGGTGCTTACCATCTTGTAAGTGCAAGCGTTTGGATTTATTTTCTCCTTGTCCTGACGACATTGGGCCATGTTGGTTTGCTTTCTCTTATATCTATAGGCACATCAATATTGGAGTTTCAGAGGATTTCTTACTGTCTCTGCACCTAGGATACAGTGTGCTGAACCACTGTGAAGTGTCAGCCTGCCTTACTAGCACCATTGGGGTGCTTTATGTTTGTGAATATTCACATTCTCTTTTGCTGTTTTTTTACCTGTACTGGCGATATTAGGCCATGGTGGGGCCTCTGTTTTTTATTCAATTCTTTATTCAAGGGTCATAGGGAATACTCAAGAAGTTGTATCCTATCCTCTAGAGGGTCTAAGACACCCCTAGCACTTTATTATTTTAATTTTAAAATCCCCCTTGCACTTATACTCATCAAAACATAAGAGCACTTTTTGTGAAATCGTTAAGACCTTATCTTCAGACTTTAAAATAACAATCTAATTAAAAAATAAATCTAAAAAAGTCTCATATTGATGCCCCCCGGGAGTTGTATCTAAATATACATGAAGAAAATCAGCTCTATGTATACATTGGCGCCTTAGATCTTGCTAAGAAGGGAACATAATGATGATGTAATACATTGTATTAATTTGTATTAATTAGGATGAAGTTAATGAAATTCACACATTGCTATTCTTTTTTCTGATTGGATTGAAATGTAAAAAAAACTAAATATATACAAATTTAAGTGTATTATATTTTTTATTGGGTAGGGTGGGGTAAATAATAATAAAAAAAAAGGAACCTATATACAGCATGCTAAAAAATACTATTTAATATGTTGAATAGTACAATTTTTATTATAAATCTCCCACTGTGTCATAAAGTGTTGACTAAGAAAAGAAAAATATAAATAAATAAGTAATTCATGCTTTCCACTAATACATAAAGTGGCTTCAAATTATTTATATACACCACATGGCAGTGCTCATCAGACATGAAGGCAACTACTTGCTCTCTGTGCATTTCTAGAGGCCCATGTGAGAGGCTTCAACTTTAAGGGATCTACAGTTGCAAGAAAAAGTATGTGAACCCTTTGGAATGATATGGATTTCTGCACAAATTGGTCATAAAATGTGATCTAATCATCATCTATGTCACAACAATAGGCAATCACAGTCTGCTTAAACTAATAACACACAAAGAATGAAATGTTGCCATGTTTTTATTGAACACACCATGTAAACATTCACAGTGCAGGTGGAAAAAGTATGTGAACCCCTAGACTAATGACATCTCCAAGAGCTAATTGGAGTGAGATGTCAGCCAACTGGAATCCAATCAATGAGATGAGATTGGAGGTGTTGGTTACAGCTGCCCTGCCCTATAAAAAACACACACCAGTTCTGGGTTTGCTTTTCACAAGAAGCATTGCCTGATGTGAATGATGCCTCACACAAAAGAGCTCTCAGAAGACCTACGATTAAGAATTGTTGACTTGCATAAAGCTGGAAAGGGTTATAAAAGAATCTCCAAAAGCCTTGCTGTTCATCAGTACACGGTAAGACAAATTGTCTATAAATGAAGAAACTGCTGCTACTCTCCCTAGAAGTGGCCGTCCTGTAAAGATGACTGCAAGAGCACAGCGCAGACTGCTCAATGAGGAGAAGAAGAATCCTAGAGTGTCAGCTAAAGACTTACAAAAGTCACTGGCAAATGCTAACATCCCTGTTAGCGAATCTGCAATACGTAAAACACTAAACAAGAATGGATTTCATGGGAGGATACCACAGAGGAAGCCACTGCTGTCTAAAAAAACATTGCTGCATGTTTACAGTTTGCACAAGAGCACCTGGATGTTCCACAGCAGTACTGGCAAAATATTCTGTTTACAGATGAAACCAAAGTTGAATTGTTTGGAAGAAACACACAACACTATGTGTGGCGAAAAGAGGCACAACACACCATCATCAAAACCTCATCCCAACTGTGAAGTATGGTGGTGGGGGCATCATGGTTTGGGGCTGCCTTGCTGCGTCAGGGCCTGGACGGATTGCTATCATCGAAGGAAAAATTAATTCCCAAGTTTATCAAGACATTTTGCAGGAGAACTTAAAGGGACAGTATACACTCATTTTCATATAACTGCATGTTATAGACACTACTATAAAGAATAATATGCACAGATACTGATATAAAAATCCAGTATAAAACTGTTTAAAAACTTACTTAGAAGCTGTCAGTTTGGCTCTGTTGAAAAGGCAGCTGCAAAGCCCACGGCAAGTGGCAAATAAGACACTCCCCCCTCCCCCTTCTTTTGCATATGAAAAGACCCTTTACACAAACAGGAGCAAGCTGGAGAAGGTAGCTGACAGTATTCACATAAAACTTTGGGGCTTGGTTAGGAGTCTGAAAATCAGAGCAATGTTATTTAAAAATAAGCAAAACTATACATTTATTTAAAAACAAACCTTTATGGGCTATATAAAGAGATCATCTACAAAACATGTATGCAAAGAAAAAATGAGTGTATAATGTCCCTTTAAGGCCATCTGTCTACCAGCTGAAGCTTAACAGAAGATGGGTGTTGCAACAGGACAATGACCCAAAGCATGGAAGTAAATCAACAACAGAATGGCTTAAACAGAAGAAAATACGCCTTCTGAAGTGGCCCAGTCAGAGTCCTGACCTCAACCCATTTGAGATGCTGTGGCATGACTTCAAGAAAGCGATTCACACCAGACATCCCAAGAATATTGCTGAACTTAAACAGTTCTGTAAAGAGGAATGGTCAAGAATTACTCCTGACCGTTGTGCACGTCTGATCTGCAACTACAGGAAACGTTTGGTTGAAGTTATTGCTGCCAAAGGAGGTTCAACCAGTTATTAAATCCAAGGGTTCACATACTTTTTCAACCTGCACTGTGAATGTTTACATGGTGTGTTTAATAAAAACATGGCAACATTTCATTCTTTGTGTGTTATTAGTTTAAGCAGACTGTGATTCTCTATTGTTGTGACTTAGATGATGATCAGATCACATTTTATGACCAATTTGTGCAGAAATCCATATCATTCCAAAGGGTTCACATACTTTTTCTTGAAACTGTATATTATAAAGTAATGACAAATTTATTCTGCTTGCTGTGATACATCATTGCCAAATTATATAAAGTACCTTAAAGTTAAATAACGTAATGGGCCTTCTGGGCTTTGTTAGGGCCTGATAAACATTTTGTTAAGCTACAAACAAAGGGCTCGTTTCTATTGAGCCGTTAAAAATGGAGCCGTAAGCTATTGAATTTGCCGGCAGCTAAAAGTAATTTACGGCTCCATTTTAGTACCAGGTTTCCTTTGAAATACTTTGCGGATTGTGTGCAGTCACCCTTTTCGTGTAGGTGTAAGTTAGTGTTGTGCTAACACTTCCATCCAATGCCGGAAATCTTGAAAATTAATTAATTACTATGGTAAACCGACCTTACACTATGGGACTCAATCACATATACGGCGCTGCATACAAGTGTGGAGGGTATATTTTTTCCCGTCGCTCGCTGTTATGACCCCCATAAACTAACATAAATAGAACAAACATCCTAAGTGGGTATCATATATTCAGCGCAAAGACTTACAAGGTAAAAATTGAGAAATTTTACTCCATTGTCACCACAATTCACATAGTCAGGCACATCTATCCTTGCGCTAAGTATACGAGCACCGTAACTCCCTGAAAGCAAATACCTAACGCATGCGCAATATGTACCTCTCAAACTCCATCCTCCCACCACAATAACTAATAAATATATTAACCCCTAATCCGCCAACCCCCATATTGCAAAGTATCTATTAAAGTTATTAACCCCTAATCCGCCACCCACCCACAACTCAAAGAATCTAATTACACTATTAACCCCTAATCCGCCATCCCCACACAATGCAACTAAGAATAAAATGTATTAACCTCTAAACCACCACCACCCCAACAATGCAAAGTACCTATTTAACATATTAACCCCTAAACCGCCACCCCCCCACAACGAAAGTATTAATCTAATCACTAAACCCCCTAACCTAACACCCCCTAAATTAACTCCAATACATAAAATAAAAAAGACTATTAAACTAATAAATGAATTAAAAATACCAAAATCAAAAATCCTAATTTAAAATTAAAATAAAAAATCCTAACATTACATAAAAAATAAAACCTAAAATTAAATTTAAATACAAAATCTAAGATTACATAAAATGAAAAAATCTAAGATTACAAAAAATGAAAAAATCTAAGATTACAAAAAATAAAAAAATCTAAGATTACATAAAAAATAAATGAAATTATCCAAAATAAAAAAATGTAAACCTAATACCCCTATAAAAAGCCACCCCAAAAGAAAAACACCCCCTAATCTAAGACTAAACTACAAATAGCCCTTAAAAGGGCCTTTTGTATGGCATTGCCCTGAAGCAATCAGTTTTTTTACCTAAAAAAAATACAAATTAACCCCTAACAGTAAAACCCCCCACCCACCCAAAATAAAAAAAGACCAAACTCTAAAAAATCTAATCTACCAATTGCCCCTTGTATGAGCATTGCCCTTAAAAGGGCAATCAGCTCTTTTTCTGCCAATTAAATATTCCCTAATCTAATAAATAAGCCCACCCCCCAAAAAAAAACTAACACTAACCCCAAAAAATGTACTCACCTTTCCTGATGTCCAGACATCCATCTTCTTCCAGGCGTAGCAAAGTCTTTATCTAGGCAGTGACATTTTCATCCAGTGTGGAAACATCTATCTTTTCCCGGAGCTATGGAGTGGACTTACCATGTGCAGAACGGTCTTCGGCGGCAGTGCGGTCATCTGACGTGGAGGGTCTTCTTAATGCGATCGTCCGCCGCACACTGAAGCTTGAAGGCAAGGTACCCGCCCCGCAACCAAAGACAGCTCCGTGCATCGGAAGACCACTCTGCACCTCCGGGAAGAAGATATAAGATGTCTCTGCCCTGGATGAAGATGTCTCTGTTTGGATGAAGCCTTTGCTCCGCCTGGAAGAAGATGGATGTCCGGGCTTCATGAATGGTGAGTACATTTTTTGGGGCTAGTGTTAGGTTTTTTTTGGGGTGGGTTTTTTTTTAGATTAGGGAATTTTTAATGGGCAGCAAAAAAGCTAATTGCTCTTTTAAGTGCAATGCCCATACAAATGCCCCTTTAGGGACAATGGGTAGATTAGATTTCTTCTATAAGGTACGACGAGTCCACAGATTCATCCTTTACTTGTGGGATAGTATCCTTCTGCTAACAGGAAGTGGCAAAGAGGACCACAGCAGAGCTGTCTATATAGCTCCTCCCTTAGCTCCACCCCCAGTCATTCTCTTTGCCTACTCTGAGTACTAGGAAGGGTAAAGTGAAAGAGATGATAAATATTAGTTTTTAATTTCTTCAAGCAAGAGTTTTTTGTTTTAAATGGTACCGGTGTGTACTATTTACTCTCAGGCAGCAGATGAATGAAGACTTCTGCCTGGAGGATGATGATGTTAGCATTTGTCACTAAGACCCAGTGCAGTTCCCACAGAGGCTGAGGAGTACAGGAAACTTCAGTGTGAGGAACGTTTTCATGCTATATAGCAGTGAGGTATGTTTAGTCATTTTTTCTGGAGAGACTGTGTATTTCAGAAATGCTGACAGTATTCCCATGAGGGTAAGGGTAAACAGTAATCCTAATATAGAAGGGCATTACTAAGCTTGCATAAGGGGCTAATTTAAAAATGGTTGACACTGAGTTTTTGAATGTTTGTGGGCAAACGTTTTGTAAACTGGGAGTGCTGTTAACGTTTTTTTGGGCAATAACGTTTTTTGGCAACTCACATGGCTAGTTTTAAAACTGCTCTGGTGCGGTTCTTTGAGGCTGTAAAGACATCGAGTGAGATGGGCAGGGCCTATTTTTGCGCCTCAGATGCGCAGTTGTTTTCACTCAGCAAGCAGCAAGCTCCAACTCCTGAGGGATGTTTTGGGCCAAATCGAAGCTTTAACCCCATATTTACAATCCCTGAGGGCAGGTAGGCGCCACAGCAGGGCTGTGGCAAGGTGCTGGGGGTGTTTTTTCCGGATTTAGGCCTTATTTCAATCCGGTTTGCACAATAAAGGCTTAAATGTTACATTTTCTGGTGAGGCAAACTTAACTACAAATATTGAGTCTGCTATCAAAAATTTGAAAATTTTGGTGCATTTTAAAGCAGTTTTGCAGAACGTGTGTGCTTTTTTTCTCTTAAAGGCGCAATACCGTTTTTAAGATTGTTATTTTTTCGCTAAATAAAGTGTTTTCATGCTTGCTTGTAGTCATTACTAGCCTGTTCAACATGTCTGACATTGAAGAAAGTCATTGTTCAATATGTTTAGAAGCCATTGTGGAACCCCACTTAGAATGTGTCCCTCATGCACTGAAAGGTCAATAAATTGCAAAGAACATATTTTAGCTACTAAAAGTATGTCGCAGGATGATTCTCAGTCAGAAGGGAATCAGGTTATGCCATCTAATTCTCCCCAAGTGTCACAACCATTAACGCCCGCACAAGCAACGCCAAATACTTCTAGTGCGTCTAATTCTTTCACCCTGCAAGATATGGCCGCAGTTATGAATACTACCCTCACAGAGGTTTTATCTAAGCTGCCTGGGTTGCAGGGGAAGCGCAGTAGGTCTGGGCCCTCTGACGCTTTATTAGCCATATCCGATGTACCCTCACAATGTTCTGAGTTGGGGGTGAGGGATTTGCTGTCTGAGGGAGAGATTTCTGATTCAGGAAAGATGTTCCATCAGACAGACTCAGATATGACGGCTTTTAAATTTAAGCTAGAACACCTTCGCTTATTGCTCAGGGAGGATTTAGCGACTCTGGATGATTGTGACCCAATTGTAGTTCCAGAGAAATTGTGTAAAATGGACAGATTTCTAGAGGTTCCTGCATACACTGATGTTTTTCCGGTCCCTAAGAGGATTTCGGACATTGTTACTAAGGAGTGGGATAGACCAGGTATTCCGTTCACTCCCCCTCCTACTTTTAAGAAAATGTTTCCCATATCACACACCATGCGGGACTCGTGGCAGACAGTCCCTAAGGTGGAGGGAGCTATTTCTACCCTGGCTAAGCGTACAACTATCCCTATTGAGGAGAGTTGTGCTTTCAAAGATCCTATGGATAAAAAATTAGAGGGTCTCCTAAAGAAAATATTTGTTCATCAGGGTTTTCTTCTACAACCTATAGCGTACATTGTTCCTGTAACTACTGCAGCTGCTTTTTGGTTTGAGGCTCTGGAGGAGGCTCTTCAGGTTGAGACCCCATTAGATGATATTCTGGATAGAATCAGGGCTCTCAAGCTAGCTAATTCTTTCATTACAGATGCCGCTTTTCAACTGGCTAAATTAGCGGCAAAGAATTCAGGTTTTGCCATTTTAGCACGTAGAGAGTTATGGCTTAAGTCCAGGTCTGCTGATGTGTCATCAAAATCTAAGCTTTTAGCCATCCTTTTCAAAGGTAAGACCCTATTCGGGCCTGAACTGAAAGAGATCATTTCAGACATCACTGGAGGGAAAGGCCATGCCCTTCCTCAGGATAAGACAACTAAGATGAGGACCAAACAAAATAATTTTCGTTCCTTTCTAAACTTCAAAGGTGGTCCCTCTACCTCTTCCCCTGCTGCAAAACCAGAGCGGAATTTTGCTCAATCCAAGTCAGTCTGGAGACCTAACCAGACTTGGAACAAAGGTAAAAAGGCCAAGAGGCCCGCTGCTGCCACCAAGACAGCATGAAGGGGTAGCCCCCGATCCGGGGCCGGATGTAGTAGGGGGCAGACTTTCTCTCTTTGCTCAGGCTTGGGCAAGAGATGTTCAGGACTCCTGGGCTTTAGAAACCATAACCCAGGGATATCTTCTAGATTTCAAAGATTCTCCTCCAAGGGGGAGATTCCATCTTTCTCAATTGTCTGCAAACCAGACAAAAAGAGAGGCATTATTACGCTTTGTAGAAGACCTATATACCATGGGAGTTCCGAAAGCAGAACAGGGCAGGGGTTTTACTCCAATCTGTTTGTGGTTCCCAAAAAAGAGGGAACCTTCAGACCAATTTTAGATCTCAAGATCCTAAACAAATTCATCAGAGTCCCATCTTTCAAGATGGAGACCATTCGGACTATTTTACCAATGATCCAGGAGGGTCAATATATGACAACTGTGGACTTAAAGGATGTATATCTACACATCCCTATCCACAAAGATCATCACCAGTTCCTCAGGTTCGCCTTTCTGGACAAGCATCACCAGTCTGTGGCTCTTCCATTCGGGTTGGCCACAGCTCCCAGAATTTTCACAAAGGTGCTAGGGTCCCTTCTGGCGGTTCTAAGGCCACGGGGCATAGCAGTGGCGCCTTATCTGGATGATATCTTAATTCAGGCGTCGACTTACCAACTAGCCAAGTCTCACACGGACATCGTGTTGGCTTATCTAAGATCTCATGGGTGGAAGGTGAACGTAAAAAAGACTTCACTTATCCCTCTCACAAGAGTTCCATTCCTGGGAACTCTGATAGATTCGGTGGACATGAAAAATTTTCTGACGGAGGTCAGGAAATCAAAGATTTTAACCACCTGCTGAGCTCTTCATTCCATTCCTCGGCTGTCAGTGGCTCAGTGTATGGAGGTAATCGGACTTATGGTAGCGGCAATGGACATAGTTCTGTTTGCTCGCTTGCATCTCAGACCAGTGCAACTATGCATGCTCAAACAGTGGAATGGGGATTATGCAGATTTATCTCTACAGATAAATCTGGATCAAGAGACCAGAGACTCTCTTCTTTGGTGGTTGTCACAGGATCATCTGTCCCAGGGAATGTGTTTCCACAGGCCAGTGTGGGTCATAGTGACGACGGACGCCAGCCTATTGGGCTGGGGTGCAGTCTGGAATTCCCTGAAAGCACAGGGTTTGTGGACTCAGGAGGAGGCTCTCCTTCCTATAAATATTCTTGAACTGAGAGCGATATTCAACGTGCTTCAGGCGTGGCCTCAGCTGGCTTCGGCCAGATTCATAAGATTCCAGTCAGACAATATCACAACTGTAGCATATATCAATCATCAGGGGGGAACAAAGAGTTCTCTAGCGATGATAGAGGTTACCAAAATAATTAGATGGGCAGAGACTCACTCTTGCCATCTATCAGCAATCTATATCCCAGGAGTGGAGAACTGGGAAGCGGATTTTCTAAGTCGTCAGAATTTTCATCCGGGGGAGTGGGAACTCCATCCGGAGGTGTTTGCACAATTGATTCAGAAATGGGGCACACCAGAATTGGATCTGATGGCGTCTCGTCAGAACGCCAAACTTCCTTGTTACGGGTCCAGGTCAAGGGATCCTCAGGCAGTACTGATAGATGCTCTAGCAGTACCCTGGTCATTCAACCTGGCTTATGTGTTTCCACCATTTCCTCTCCTTCCTTGTTTGATTGCCATAATCAAACAGGAGAGAGCTTCAGTGATTTTGATAGCACCTGCGTGGCCACGCAGGACTTGGTATGCAGACCTGGTTGACATGTCATCTCTTCCACCATGGGCTCTGCCACTGAGGCAGGACCTTCTGATTCAAGGTCCGTTCCAGCATCCAAATCTAGTTTCTCTGCGACTGACTGCTTGGAGATTGAACGCTTGATTTTAACCAAGCGGGGTTTCTCTGAGTCGGTCATAGATAACTTGATTCAGGCTTGAAAGCCTGTCACTAGGAAAATTTATCATAAGATATGGTGTAAATATCTTTATTGGTGCGAATCCAAAGGCTACTCATGGAGTAAGATCAGGATTCCTAGGATTTTGTCCTTTCTCCAAGAAGGATTGGAGAAGGGGCTATGAGCTAGTTCCTTAAAGGAACAGATATCTGCTTTATCAATTCTACTGCACAAGCGTCTGGCAGATGTTCCAGACGTTCAGTCGTTCTATCAGGCTTAAGTTAGAATCAAGCCTGTGTTTAAACCTGTTGCTCCGCCATGGAGTTTGAATTCAGTTATTAAAGTTCTTCAAGGGGTTCCGTTTGAACCTATGCCTTCCATACATATTAAGCTTCTATCTTGGAAAGTTCTGTTTTTAGTTGCTATCTCTTTGGCTTGAAGAGTTTCTGAACTATCTGCATTGCAATGCGACTCGCCTTATCTTGTTTTCCATGCTGATAAGGTGGTTTTACGTAGCAAACCTGGATTCCTTCCTAAGGTTGTTATTAATAGGAATATCAATCAGGAAATTGTTGTTCCTTCTCTGTGTCCTAATCCTTCCTCTTAGAAGGAGCGTCTGTTGCACAACTTGGACGTGGTTCGTGCTTTGAAGTTTTACTTGCAAGCAACCTGTGAGGATTCCAGTCCGTGTTTTGCATCTCTCCTTCCATTTCCACATCACATGGTTTTACCTTTCCCTTTACTTAAAGGATTACCTGACATTAAACAGGTGCTTAGTTATTGCAGATACTGTTTGTTTGTTTGTTCCTGCTACTTGGAAATTAAGCCTTCATTTCAGACTCCTTTCTTGATCCTTCCTAATTGGATTCATTGCACTTCTGCTACCTGTTTTCAGACGGACATCATTGCTTTGCAAAATTACAAGCTTCATTTATTTCTACTGAAGTACTGAGCTAAACCTGTCAGCCTGCCTGGAGTTCAAGCTGTGTGCATTCCCTGCTGCATTACACAGAAAAGCCTGGGAGACTACCTTTGTAAAGTAAGGACTGTTTATCTGTTTTAAGCTCATATTACATTTTGAGCTTAACAGCACAGAGTGCTTTGCTTAAATAGAGTCTGCTTTCCATTTAACTACACATATATATATATATATATATATATATATATATATATATATATATATATATATATATATATATATATATATATATATATATACAGCCATAACAACTAAAGCTCTACTCTGCTTATACAAACTTTGTGCTCCTTTCTACTTATTTGCTTATTCACAAGACCTGCTCCAGTATGCTATTTAATGAGGCAGTACAACTAGAAACATCAAGCTGCTATCTCTCTTCTTTTTTGCACAAACAACCACTCCTGCATAATCTCTCAATTTATTGCAGGCAGGTATATAAAGGGAGTTTAGTGTTGCTTATTAGTGACCATACAAGACTTTTATAATTACTTGCAATTCTACACTGATTCCTATCTGTGAGGCAATAACAGATCTGAGAAATCAGTGTGCTTTGATTTGCTGTGCTTGCATTAACAGCAACTTACCTAAGTTTATTATATTTCACCTCAGACTGCTTGGTCTATGCTGTCATAATAGCCCAATTGTCTTGGTGATACAAATATATTTTTTTTCATCTGCAGTTGTGATCCTCCCAAGTGTTGAAACCTAGGTTTTCTCAAGAGTTTTACACAACCAAAGTTTTCCGTCAAACATCTTCTTTGTTTGTTGTCTATTCTGGAAAACGTAGAGGTCAAAAAGCTACGGCTACCTCTCTTTCTTTTTGGCTGAAAAGCATCATCCATTTGGCATACGAGACTGCTGGACAGCAGCCTCCTGAAAGGATTACAGCTCACTCTACTAGAGCGGTGGCTTCCACATGGGCTTTTAAAAATGATGCTTCTGTTGAACAGATTTGTAAGGCTGCGACTTGGTCTTCGCTTCATACCTTTTCCAAATTTTACAAATTTGATACTTTTGCTTCTTCGGAGGCTATTTTTGGGAGAAAGGTTCTTCAAGCAGTGGTGCCTTCTGTTTAACCATCTGTCTTGTCCCTCCCATTCATCCGTGTCCTGTAGCTTTGGTATTGTATCCCACAAGTAAAGGATGAATCCATGGAATCGTCGTACCTTATAGAAGAAAAGTAAATTAATGCTTACCTGATAAATTAATTTCTTCTATGGTGCGACGAGTCCACGGCCCGCCTTGTCATTTTAAGACAGATTATATTTTTTTATTATAAACTTCAGTCACCTCTGCACCTTTTAGTTTCTCCTTTTTCTTCCTGTACCTTCGGTCGAATGACTGGGGGGTGGAGCTAAGGGAGGAGCTATATAGACAGCTCTGCTGTGGTACTCTTTGCCACTTCCTGTTAGCAGGTGGATAATATCCCACAAGTAAAGGATGAATCCGTGGACTCTTCGTACCATAGAAGAAATTCATTTATCAGGTAAGCATAAATTTACTTTTTTATAGAGTTAGGTCTTTTTTTATTTTGGGGGGTTGGGTGGGTGGGGGGTTTTACTCTTAGAGGGTTTTACTTTTAGGGGTTAATTTGTATTTTTTTTTAAGTAAAAGAGCTGATTGCTTCAGGGCAATGTCCTACAAAAGGCCCCTTTAAGGGCTATTGGTAGTTTAGTCTTAGATTAGGGGATGTTTTTATTTTGGGGTGGTTTTTTGTTTTTATAGGCGACATCTTCATCCAGTGCCGGGATATCTTCTATCTTCTTCCCGGAGGTGTGGAGTGGTCTTCCGATGCGTGGAACGGTCTTTGGCAGCAGTGCTGTCATCCGACATGGAGGCTCCTCTTCATGCTATCATCTGCCACACACTGAAGCTTGAATGCAAGGTACCTGTTTTATATAGGGGTACCTTGCATTCTTATTGGTTGAAAATTTCAAATCAGCCAATAGGATACAGCTGCTTAAATCCTATTGGCTGATTTGAAATTTTCAACCAATAAGAATGCAAGGTACCCCTATATAAAACAGGTACCTTGCATTCAAGCTTCAGTGTGTGGCAGATGATAGCATGAAGAGGAGCCTCCATGTCGGATGACAGCACTGCTTGCCAAAGACCGTTCCACGCATCGGAAGACCACTCCACACCTCCGGGAAGAAGATAGAAGATATCCCGGCACTGGATGAAGATGTCGCCTATAAAAACAAAAAACCACCCCAAAATAAAAACATCCCCTAATCTAAGACTAAACTACCAATAGCCCTTAAGAAGGGCCTTTTGTAGGACATTGCCTGAAGCAATCAGCTCTTTTACTTAAAAAAAAATACAAATTAACCCTCAAAAGTAAAAACCCTCTAAGAGTAAAACCCCCCACCCACCCAACCCCCCAAAATAAAAAAAGACCTAACTCTATAAAAAAGTAAATTTATGCTTACCTGATAAATGAATTTCTTCTATGGTACGAAGAGTCCACGGATTCATCCTTTACTTGTGGGATATTATCCACCTGCTAACAGGAAGTGGCAAAGAGTACCACAGCAGAGCTGTCTATATAGCTCCTCCCTTAGCTCCACCCCCCAGTCATTCGACCGAAGGTACAGGAAGAAAAAGAGAAACTAAAAGGTGCAGAGGTGACTGAAGTTTATAATAAAAAAATATAATCTGTCTTAAAATGACAAGGCGGGCCGTGGACTCGTCGCACCATAGAAGAAATTAATTTATCAGGTAAGCATTAATTTACTTTTCTTCTATAAGGTACGACGATTCCATGGATTCATCCTTTACTTGTGGGATACAATACCAAAGCTACAGGACACGGATGAATGGGAGGGACAAGACAGATGGTTAAACAGAAGGCACCACTGCTTGAAGAACCTTTCTCCCAAAAATAGCCTCCGAAGAAGCAAAAGTATCAAATTTGTAAAATTTGGAAAAGGTATGAAGCGAAGACCAAGTCGCAGCCTTACAAATCTGTTCAACAGAAGCATCATTTTTAAAAGCCCATGTGGAAGCCACCGCTCTAGTAGAGTGAGCTGTAATCCTTTCAGGAGGCTGCTGTCCAGCAGTCTCGTATGCCAAATGGATGATGCTTTTCAGCCAAAAAGAAAGAGAGGTAGCCGTAGCTTTTTGACCTCTACGTTTTCCAGAATAGACAACAAACAAAGAAGATGTTTGACGGAAAACTTTGGTTGTGTAAAACTCTTGAGAAAACCTAGGTTTCAACACTTGGGAGGATCACAACTGCAGATGAAAAAAAATATATTTGTATCACCAAGACAATTGGGCTATTATGACAGCATAGACCAAGCAGTCTGAGGTGAAATATAATAAACTTAGGTAAGTTGCTGTTAATGCAAGCACAGCAAATCAAAGCACACTGATTTCTCAGATCTGTTATTGCCTCACAGATAGGAATCAGTGTAGAATTGCAAGTAATTATAAAAGTCTTGTATGGTCACTAATAAGCAACACTAAACTCCCTTTATATACCTGCCTGCAATAAATTGAGAGATTATGCAGGAGTGGTTGTTTGTGCAAAAAGAAGAGAGATAGCAGCTTGATGTTTCTAGTTGTACTGCCTCATTAAATAGCATACTGGAGCAGGTCTTGTGAATAAGCAAATAAGTAGAAAGGAGCACAAAGTTTGTATAAGCAGAGTAGAGCTTTAGTTGTTATGGCTGTATATATTATATATATATATATATATATATATATATATATATAAATATATATATAATATATATATATATATATATGTAGTTAAATGGAAAGCAGACTCTATTTAAGCAAAGCACTCTGTGCTGTTAAGCTCAAAATGTAATATGAGCTTAAAACAGATAAACAGTCCTTACTTTACAAAGGTAGTCTCCCAGGCTTTTCTGTGTAATGCAGCAGGGAATGCACACAGCTTGAACTCCAGGCAGGCTGACAGGTTTAGCTCAGTACTTCAGTAGAAATAAATGAAGCTTGTAATTTTGCAAAGCAATGATGTCCGTCTGAAAACAGGTAGCAGAAGTGCAATGAATCCAATTAGGAAGGATCAAGAAAGGAGTCTGAAATGAAGGCTTAATTTCCAAGTAGCAGGAACAAACAAACAAACAGTATCTGCAATAACTAAGCACCTGTTTAATGTCAGGTAATCCTTTAAGTAAAGGGAAAGGTAAAACCATGTGATGTGGAAATGGAAGGAGAGATGCAAAACACGGACTGGAATCCTCACAGGTTGCTTGCAAGTAAAACTTCAAAGCACGAACCACGTCCAAGTTGTGCAACAGACGCTCCTTCTAAGAGGAAGGATTAGGACACAGAGAAGGAACAACAATTTCCTGATTGATATTCCTATTAATAACAACCTTAGGAAGGAATCCAGGTTTGCTACGTAAAACCACCTTATCAGCATGGAAAACAAGATAAGGCGAGTCGCATTGCAATGCAGATAGTTCAGAAACTCTTCAAGCCAAAGAGATAGCAACTAAAAACAGAACTTTCCAAGATAGAAGCTTAATATGTATGGAAGGCATAGGTTCAAACGGAACCCCTTGAAGAACTTTAATAACTGAATTCAAACTCCATGGCGGAGCAACAGGTTTAAACACAGGCTTGATTCTAACTTAAGCCTGATAGAACGACTGAACGTCTGGAACATCTGCCAGACGCTTGTGCAGTAGAATTGATAAAGCAGATATCTGTTCCTTTAAGGAACTAGCTCATAGCCCCTTCTCCAATCCTTCTTGGAGAAAGGACAAAATCCTAGGAATCCTGATCTTACTCCATGAGTAGCCTTTGGATTCGCACCAATAAAGATATTTACACCATATCTTATGATAAATTTTCCTAGTGACAGGCTTTCAAGCCTGAATCAAGTTATCTATGACCGACTCAGAGAAACCCCGCTTGGTTAAAATCAAGCGTTCAATCTCCAAGCAGTCAGTCGCAGAGAAACTAGATTTGGATGCTGGAACGGACCTTGAATCAGAAGGTCCTGCCTCAGTGGCAGAGCCCATGGTGGAAGAGATGACATGTCAACCAGGTCTGCATACCAAGTCCTGCGTGGCCACGCAGGTGCTATCAAAATCACTGAAGCTCTCTCCTGTTTGATTATGGCAATCAAACAAGGAAGGAGAGGAAATGGTGGAAACACATAAGCCAGGTTGAATGACCAGGGTACTGCTAGAGCATCTATCAGTACTGCCTGAGGATCCCTTGACCTGGACCCGTAACAAGGAAGTTTGGCGTTCTGACGAGACGCCATCAGATCCAATTCTGGTGTGCCCCATTTCTGAATCAATTGTGCAAACACCTCCGGATGGAGTTCCCACTCCCCCGGATGAAAATTCTGACGACTTAGAAAATCCGCTTCCCAGTTCTCCACTCCTGGGATATAGATTGCTGATAGATGGCAAGAGTGAGTCTCTGCCCATTAATTATTTTGGTAACCTCTATCATCGCTAGAGAACTCTTTGTTCCCCCCTGATGATTGATATATGCTACAGTTGTGATATTGTCTGACTGGAATCTTATGAATCTGGCCGAAGCCAGCTGAGGCCACGCCTGAAGCACGTTGAATATCGCTCTCAGTTCAAGAATATTTATAGGAAGGAGAGCCTCCTCCTGAGTCCACAAACCCTGTGCTTTCAGGGAATTCCAGACTGCACCCCAGCCCAATAGGCTGGCGTCCGTCGTCACTATGACCCACACTGGCCTGTGGAAACACATTCCCTGGGACAGATGATCCTGTGACAACCACCAAAGAAGAGAGTCTCTGGTCTCTTGATCCAGATTTATCTGTAGAGATAAATCTGCATAATCCCCATTCCACTGTTTGAGCATGCATAGTTGCACTGGTCTGAGATGCAAGCGAGCAAACAGAACTATGTCCATTGCCGCTACCATAAGTCCGATTACCTCCATACACTGAGCCACTGACAGCCGAGGAATGGAATGAAGAGCTCAGCAGGTGGTTAAAATCTTTGATTTCCTGACCTCCGTCAGAAAATTTTTCATGTCCACCGAATCTATCAGAGTTCCCAGGAATGGAACTCTTGTGAGAGGGATAAGTGAAGTCTTTTTTACGTTCACCTTCCACCCATGAGATCTTAGATAAGCCAACACGATGTCCGTGTGAGACTTGGCTAGTTGGTAAGTCGACGCCTGAATTAAGATATCATCCAGATAAGGCGCCACTGCTATGCCCCGTGGCCTTAGAACCGCCAGAAGGGACCCTAGCACCTTTGTGAAAATTCTGGGAGCTGTGGCCAACCCGAATGGAAGAGCCACAGACTGGTGATGCTTGTCCAGAAAGGCGAACCTGAGGAACTGGTGATGATCTTTGTGGATAGGGATGTGTAGATATACATCCTTTAAGTCCACAGTTGTCATATATTGACCCTCCTGGATCATTGGTAAAATAGTCCGAATGGTCTCCATCTTGAAAGATGGGACTCTGATGAATTTGTTTAGGATCTTGAGATCTAAAATTGGTCTGAAGGTTCCCTCTTTTTTGGGAACCACAAACAGATTGGAGTAAAACCCCTGCCCTGTTCTGCTTTCGGAACTCCCATGGTATATAGGTCTTCTACAAAGCGTAATAATGCCTCTCTTTTTGTCTGGTTTGCAGACAATTGAGAAAGATGGAATCTCCCCCTTGGAGGAGAATCTTTGAAATCTAGAAGATATCCCTGGGTTATGGTTTCTAAAGCCCAGGAGTCCTGAACATCTCTTGCCCAAGCCTGAGCAAAGAGAGAAAGTCTGCCCCCTACTACATCCGGCCCCGGATCGGGGGCTACCCCTTCATGCTGTCTTGGTGGCAGCAGCGGGCCTCTTGGCCTTTTTACCTTTGTTCCAAGTCTGGTTAGGTCTCCAGACTGACTTGGATTGAGCAAAATTCCGCTCTGGTTTTGCAGCAGGGGAAGAGGTAGAGGGACCACCTTTGAAGTTTAGAAAGGAACGAAAATTATTTTGTTTGGTCCTCATCTTAGTTGTCTTATCCTGAGGAAGGGCATGGCCTTTCCCTCCAGTGATGTCTGAAATGATCTCTTTCAGTTCAGGCCCGAATAGGGTCTTACCTTTGAAAAGGATGGCTAAAAGCTTAGATTTTGATGACACATCAGCAGACCTGGACTTAAGCCATAACTCTCTACGTGCTAAAATGGCAAAACCTGAATTCTTTGCCGCTAATTTAGCCAGTTGAAAAGCGGCATCTGTAATGAAAGAATTAGCTAGCTTGAGAGCCCTGATTCTATCCAGAATATCATCTAATGGGGTCTCAACCTGAAGAGCCTCCTCCAGAGCCTCAAACCAAAAAGCAGCTGCAGTAGTTACAGGAACAATGTACGCTATAGGTTGTAGAAGAAAACCCTGATGAACAAATATTTTCTTTAGGAGACCCTCTAATTTTTTATCCATAGGATCTTTGAAAGCACAACTCTCCTCAATAGGGATAGTTGTACGCTTAGCCAGGGTAGAAATAGCTCCCTCCACCTTAGGGACTGTCTGCCACGAGTCCCGCATGGTGTGTGATATGGGAAACATTTTCTTAAAAGTAGGAGGGGAGTGAACGGAATACCTGGTCTATCCCACTCCTTAGTAACAATGTCCGAAATCCTCTTAGGGACCGGAAAAACATCAGTGTATGCAGGAACCTCTAGAAATCTGTCCATTTTACACAATTTCTCTGGAACTACAATTGGGTCACAATCATCCAGAGTCGCTAAATCCTCCCTGAGCAATAAGCGAAGGTGTTCTAGCTTAAATTTAAAAGCCGTCATATCTGAGTCTGTCTGATGGAACATCTTTCCTGAATCAGAAATCTCTCCCTCAGACAGCAAATCCCTCACCCCCAACTCAGAACATTGTGAGGGTACATCGGATATGGCTAATAAAGCGTCAGAGGGCCCAGACCTACTGCGCTTCCCCTGCAACCCAGGCAGCTTAGATAAAACCTCTGTGAGGGTAGTATTCATAACTGCGGCCATATCTTGCAGGGTGAAAGAATTAGACGCACTAGAAGTATTTGGCGTTGCTTGTGCGGGCGTTAATGGTTGTGACACTTGGGGAGAATTAGATGGCATAACCTGATTCCCTTCTGACTGAGAATCATCCTGCGACATACTTTTAGTAGCTAAAATATGTTCTTTGCAATTTATTGACCTTTCAGTGCATGAGGGACACATTCTAAGTGGGGTTCCACAATGGCTTCTAAACATATTGAACAATGACTTTCTTCAATGTCAGACATGTTGAACAGGCTAGTAATGACTACAAGCAAGCATGAAAACACTTTATTTAGCGAAAAAATAACAATCTTAAAAACGGTATTGCGCCTTTAAGAGAAAAAAAGCACACACGTTCTGCAAAACTGCTTTAAAATGCACCAAAATTTTCAAATTTTTGATAGCAGACTCAATATTTGTAGTTAAGTTTGCCTCACCAGAAAATGTAACATTTAAGCCTTTATTGTGCAAACCGGATTGAAATAAGGCCTAAATCCGGAAAAAACACCCCCGCACCTTGCCACAGCCCTGCTGTGGCGCCTACCTGCCCTCAGGGATTGTAAATATGGGGTTAAAGCTTCGATTTGGCCCAAAACATCCCTCAGGAGTTGGAGCTTGCTGCTTGCTGAGTGAAAACAACTGCGCATCTGAGGCGCAAAAATAGGCCCTGCCCATCTCACTCGATGTCTTTACAGCCTCAAAGAACCGCACCAGAGCAGTTTTAAAACTAGCCATGTGAGTTGCCAAAAAACGTTATTGCCCAAAAAAACGTTAACAGCACTCCCAGTTTACAAAACGTTTGCCCACAAACATTCAAAAACTCAGTGTCAACCATTTTTAAATTAGCCCCTTATGCAAGCTTAGTAATGCCCTTCTATATTAGGATTACTGTTTACCCTTACCCTCATGGGAATACTGTCAGCATTTCTGAAATACACAGTCTCTCCAGAAAAAATGACTAAACATACCTCACTGCTATATAGCATGAAAACGTTCCTCACACTGAAGTTTCCTGTACTCCTCAGCCTCTGTGGGAACTGCACTGGGTCTTAGTGACAAATGCTAACATCATCATCCTCCAGGCAGAAGTCTTCATTCATCTGCTGCCTGAGAGTAAATAGTACACACCGGTACCATTTAAAACAAAAACTCTTGCTTGAAGAAATTAAAAACTAATATTTATCATCTCTTTCACTTTACCCTTCCTAGTACTCAGAGTAGGCAAAGAGAATGACTGGGGGTGGAGCTAAGGGAGGAGCTATATAGACAGCTCTGCTGTGGTCCTCTTTGCCACTTCCTGTTAGCAGAAGGATACTATCCCACAAGTAAAGGATGAATCTGTGGACTCGTCGTACCTTATAGAAGAAATCTAATCTACCCATTGTCCCTAAAGGGGCATTTGTATGGGCATTGCACTTAAAAGAGCAATTAGCTTTTTTGCTGCCCATTAAAAATTCCCTAATCTAAAAAAAAACCCACCCCAAAAAAAACCTAACACTAGCCCCAAAAAATGTACTCACCATTCATGAAGCCCGGACATCCATCTTCTTCCAGGCGGAGCAAAGGCTTCATCCAAACAGAGACATCTTCATCCAGGGCAGAGACATCTTATATCTTCTTCCCGGAGGTGCAGAGTGGTCTTCCGATGCACGGAGCTGTCTTTGGTTGCGGGGCGGGTACCTTGCCTTCAAGCTTCAGTGTGCGGCGGACGATCGCATTAAGAAGACCCTCCACGTCAGATGACCGCACTGCCGCCGAAGACCGTTCTGCACATGGTAAGTCCACTCCATAGCTCCGGGAAAAGATAGATGTTTCCACACTGGATGAAAATGTCACTGCCTAGATAAAGACTTTGCTACGCCTGGAAGAAGATGGATGTCTGGACATCAGGAAAGGTGAGTACATTTTTTGGGGTTAGTGTTAGTTTTTTTTTGGGGGTGGGCTTATTTATTAGATTAGGGAATATTTAATTGGCAGAAAAAGAGCTGATTGCCCTTTTAAGGGCAATGCTCATACAAGGGGCAATTGGTAGATTAGATTTTTTAGAGTTTGGTCTTTTTTTATTTTGGGTGGGTGGGGGGTTTTACTGTTAGGGGTTAATTTGTATTTTTTTTAGGTAAAAAAACTGATTGCTTCAGGGCAATGCCATACAAAAGGCCCTTTTAAGGGCTATTTGTAGTTTAGTCTTAGATTAGGGGGTGTTTTTCTTTTGGGGTGGCTTTTTATAGGGGTATTAGGTTTACATTTTTTTATTTTGGATAATTTCATTTATTTTTTATGTAATCTTAGATTTTTTTATTTTTTGTAATCTTAGATTTTTTCATTTTTTGTAATCTTAGATTTTTTCATTTTATGTAATCTTAGATTTTGTATTTAAATTTAATTTTAGGTTTTATTTTTTATGTAATGTTAGGATTTTTTATTTTAATTTTAAATTAGGATTTTTGATTTTGGTATTTTTAATTCATTTATTAGTTTAATAGTCTTTTTTATTTTATGTATTGGAGTTAATTTAGGGGGTGTTAGGTTAGGGGGTTTAGTGATTAGATTAATACTTTCGTTGTGGGGGGGTGGCGGTTTAGGGGTTAATATGTTAAATAGGTACTTTGCATTGTTGGGGTGGTGGTGGTTTAGAGGTTAATACATTTTATTCTTAGTTGCATTGTGTGGGGATGGCGGATTAGGGGTTAATAGTGTAATTAGATTCTTTGAGTTGTGGGTGGGTGGCGGATTAGGGGTTAATAACTTTAATAGATACTTTGCAATATGGGGGTTGGCGGATTAGGGGTTAATATATTTATTAGTTATTGTGGTGGGAGGATGGAGTTTGAGAGGTACATATTGCGCATGCGTTAGGTATTTGCTTTCAGGGAGTTACGGTGCTCGTATACTTAGCGCAAGGATAGATGTGCCTGACTATGTGAATTGTGGTGACAATGGAGTAAAATTTCTCAATTTTTACCTTGTAAGTCTTTGCGCTGAATATATGATACCCACTTAGGATGTTTGTTCTATTTATGTTAGTTTATGGGGGTCATAACAGCGAGCGACGGGAAAAAATATACCCTCCACACTTGTATGCAGCGCCGTATATGTGATTGAGTCCCATAGTGTAAGGTCGGTTTACCATAGTAATTAATTAATTTTCAAGATTTCCGGCATTGGATGGAAGTGTTAGCACAACACTAACTTACACCTACACGAAAAGGGTGACTGCACACAATCCGCAAAGTATTTCAAAGGAAACCTGGTACTAAAATGGAGCCGTAAATTACTTTTAGCTGCCGGCAAATTCAATAGCTTACGGCTCCATTTTTAACGGCTCAATAGAAACGAGCCCTTTGTTTGTAGCTTAACAAAATGTTTATCAGGCCCTAACAAAGCCCAGAAGGCCCATTACGTTATTTAACTTTAAGGTACTTTATATAATTTGGCAATGATGTATCACAGCAAGCAGAATAAATTTGTCATTACTTTATAATATACAGTTTCAAGAAAAAGTATGTGAACCCTTTGGAATGATATGGATTTCTGCACAAATTGGTCATAAAATGTGATCTGATCATCATCTAAGTCACAACAATAGAGAATCACAGTCTGCTTAAACTAATAACACACAAAGAATGAAATGTTGCCATGTTTTTATTAAACACACCATGTAAACATTCACAGTGCAGGTTGAAAAAGTATGTGAACCCTTGGATTTAATAACTGGTTGAACCTCCTTTGGCAGCAATAACTTCAACCAAACGTTTCCTGTAGTTGCAGATCAGACGTGCACAACGGTCAGGAGTAATTCTTGACCATTCCTCTTTACAGAACTGTTTAAGTTCAGCAATATTCTTGGGATGTCTGGTGTGAATCGCTTTCTTGAAGTCATGCCACAGCATCTCAAATGGGTTGAGGTCAGGACTCTGACTGGGCCACTTCAGAAGGCGTATTTTCTTCTGTTTAAGCCATTCTGTTGTTGATTTACTTCCATGCTTTGGGTCATTGTCCTGTTGCAACACCCATCTTCTGTTAAGCTTCAGCTGGTAGACAGATGGCCTTAAAGGGACATTATACACTCATTTTTTCTTTGCATACATGTTTTGTAGATGATCTCTTTATATAGCCCATAAAGGTTTGTTTTTAAATAAATGTATAGTTTTGCTTATTTTTAAATAACATTGCTCTGATTTTCAGACTCCTAACCAAGCCCCAAAGTTTTATGTGAATACTGTCAGCTACCTTCTCCAGCTTGCTCCTGTTTGTGTAAAGGGTCTTTTCATATGCAAAAGAAGGGGGAGGGGGGAGTGTCTTATTTGCCACTTGCCGTGGGCTTTGCAGCTGCCTTTTCAACAGAGCCAAACTGACAGCTTCTAAGTAAGTTTTTAAACAGTTTTATACTGGATTTTTATATCAGTATCTGTGCATATTATTCTTTATAGTAGTGTCTATAACATGCAGTTATATGAAAATGAGTGTATACTGTCCCTTTAAGTTCTCCTGCAAAATGTCTTGATAAACTTGGGAATTAATTTTTCCTTCGATGATAGCAATCCGTCCAGGCCCTGACGCAGCAAGGCAGCCCCAAACCATGATGCCCCCACCACCATACTTCACAGTTGGGATGAGGTTTTGATGATGGTGTGTTGTGCCTCTTTTCGCCACACATAGTGTTGTGTGTTTCTTCCAAACAATTCAACTTTGGTTTCATCTGTAAACAGAATATTTTGCCAGTACTGCTGTGGAACATCCAGGTGCTCTTGTGCAAACTGTAAACATGCAGCAATGTTTTTTTAGACAGCAGTGGCTTCCTCTGTGGTATCCTCCCATGAAATCCATTCTTGTTTAGTGTTTTACGTATTGCAGATTCGCTAACAGGGATGTTAGCATTTGCCAGTGACTTTTGTAAGTCTTTAGCTGACACTCTAGGATTCTTCTTCTCCTCATTGAGCAGTCTGCGCTGTGCTCTTGCAGTCATCTTTACAGGACGGCCACTTCTAGGGAGAGTAGCAGCAGTTTCTTCATTTATAGACAATTTGTCTTACCGTGTACTGATGAACAGCAAGGCTTTTGGAGATTCTTTTATAACCCTATCCAGCTTTATGCAAGTCAACAATTCTTAATCGTAGGTCTTCTGAGAGCTCTTTTGTGTGAGGCATCATTCACATCAGGCAATGCTTCTTGTGAAAAGCAAACCCAGAACTGGTGTGTGTTTTTTATAGGGCAGGGCAGCTGTAACCAACACCTCCAATCTCATCTCATTGATTGGATTCCAGTTGGCTGACATCTCACTCCAATTAGCTCTTGGAGATGTCATTAGTCTAGGGGTTCACATACTTTTTCCACCTGCACTGTG